>NC_043759.1:8361356-8661356 GCF_902148845.1 Salarias fasciatus
GTGTTATTTTTCTGAAGTGATGTTTGCTGTGTTGTGAATTCATCTACTGTAACACAGCTGCACCAGTTTTTTTTTTTTTACATTTACACATGTAGGATGATTCAAGGTTAAATTTGGTTATTAAGTTATTCTCTCAAGTTATACAAGTATTAGAATGCTACTGATTGCTCCTAAAACCCAGATGTTGTTATCCTCAAATACTTAAAAATATGATGAAAATGAGTGTTGGTAATAATATGCATTAAAGTAACAGGTTTCTATAACAAAACTACTCAACAGGGTAGTAAATGATGATTCATGAAAAATCAAATTCAATTCAATTCAATTCCGTTTTATCTATAAAGTGCCAATTACAACATGGTCATTTCTAGACACTTTTACAGAGAAAACCCAACAGATCCACATGAGCAAGCATAAGCAAGTGTGGAAAGGAAAAACTCCCCTTTAAAAGGAAGAAACCTGCAGAACCAGGCTCAGAGGTGGTGAATTTCTGCTATCCTGGGTGGGATGAAGGGACAGAAAGAGAAAGAAATGGGACAGGCAGGTATGTGTCTTGTATGTACATACATTTAATCTATAAACAGAGAGTACATAGACTACAAGAGAAACAGTTCTCTACGACACGTAGTTATGAAACACTGCATGAAAAAAAGGAGAGAAGTGAAGCAGAACGGGGAGCCGGTTCCACATGGTCGTACCCCGGGGTTAAGTAAACCGCTTGCACCCACTGGGTCCGGGCTGTCTCAATAGATCAATGGATCAGCCGCGGCAGGCAAAGCACTCATAACTTTTAGTGAAGCTCCATACGCTTCGGTTTGGGCTAACTTGAAGAATCGCTGTCTGTCTTTCATGTTGCCAGGTCATCTGTTAGCTCAAGGCCCCATGAATGTCACCTTTCGAGTGAAAACGCAGAATTTTTTGCCTTCTTGTTTCAGCAAGGCTACACGTTTATATGGCAACATTTTTCAAAATGATATCCCTGTAAACAGCAGATGAACTGAAAACGTGCTGTCAACACACACACACACACACACACACACACACACACACACACACACACACACACACACACACACACACACACACACAGTCACAAGTTAGCGGCTGTTTTCAAAAAGTTGCACTTTGGGGACCATTTTCTTAAAGTTGCATTTTTACTGGCTCCGATCACCGAACACAGCAAAAGTTTTCTATTTTTACAAGAAAACACAGTTTTAGGGATTTAGAATGATCTGAAGCTGTTCTCCCAACTGTTCCTGGTGCACTGAAGTGCCTCAGAAATCCTGATCTCTGAGTAACACGAGCTTTATCCTGCTGTGATACAGAAGCTGCGTTAAATAACTTTTAGCTTTACTTTACAGGAGATGTCTGCTGCTGTCTGCATGCTTGTAGTTTCTCATTCGGCTGAACTGGACTGACCAGACAGCTCAGCAACAATGATAATAATAAAACAACTGTGTACAGAAGTAGCTTCGCTACTACCAACAGTAATTAAGTTCCAATCTTCAATCGCTCACATAACACTGCAGAACTGTGACTCTCAAGTCCTTGGAAACACGCTCAGTGACAGGAGGTGCGTGCTCAGCATTTATTAGGGAGCGTTCACCAGCAGGGCAAACATTTCTCTCTGCTCCAACATGCCTGACGAATGCTTTGGAAACAGGCTTTGGAGAAATATAACAAAGACAATTATTTCTAACAGGGGTAGCGGAGCCTTTCCAAATCGTGTAGCGCAGGCGTCCCTCAGGACCGGCGCCGAAACACACGCTGGAACAGTTTAGGACTCACCAAAGAGGTGAGAATATTTCTCCTCCAGGCAACCCTGTCCAGAACTCTGTCGGGAAAATTCAGCGCCAAACTGCGAGCGGCAACTCTGCTGAGGTATGAGATTAAAAGTCAGGGGCTCACCCTCATCATTTCTCCTCTGGAGACCCCAACTGTCTGTGGAGGAGGAAAGAAAAAAACCCTACAATCTATCAGACTCTAATAAAAGATCCATGTCTCTAGTTAAACCACAACTTGTGTCTAAAGCTTTGGAATAAAATATGACAACTTAATGAGGATTTTTCAAGAAATGTGATAAATATTTAAAAGGCTGTTTCCACTGCAGAGATTTTTAATTGGGAGGGAACTCTCCTCTGCCTAATTAATAATACAATACACCAGGTAGGCACATAACCAGCGGTAATGGCTGCAGACAATGTCTTCTGCTCCCAGCGTTTTTGATCGGATCAAACATTCATCATCCGGAAGTGCCGCGCGCTCCTCGACATGACTGTGACAGCCGTGCCTCAAGACGGGGAGTTCACAGAGGCGAGGACGTCTCTGCCTGGCTGGGAGGGAAGGAGCAGGCTGTGGCGGAGGAGTGGAGGCGAGCCGGTCCACACATAGCCGGCAGCCACAGTCAGTCTCCTCATCCCCCCCCCCTCAGCCGCCGTCCCAGGGGAAGCAGGAACTGACGTGCCGTTAGAGAGGCTTTGAAGAGAGGCGACTGTCAGCGTGATCGCTTCTGCTTTTCAGCGAGGAAACACAGATCTGGGTGCAATGAGGACACGGCGAACAGATCTGGAGATACGTCTCACTGTGAACCGTCTCTGCTGCGCGGACTGCGCTGAAAAATGTAAACGTTTCATCGTGAATATGGACACTAGATGAACTTGTTCACATGTATAATGAACAACATATCTTGCTGGATAAATGAGAATAAATTAAACTAATGAAATTAAATGTCTTGATGAAGAAATACTGCTTGTCCGTGACCTTTGTGACGACACAGCGACCCGATTGTCCCATAATGCTCACAAACCGCAGGAGGAACCAGCCAAACAAAACCCCGCAGTGATCTCATGCCATACAGTGACTCTGCAAAGGAGATGACCTAATTTACAGAGAGTTTTGGAGACTTTTTCCATTTGTCACAAATTAGCTGTTTTAAATTGAAGTGACTAATAAGAAAAAAGAAAACCCATTAGCATTCTTTCCAGTTTGACAGCATCAGTCATGAGCTCACGCAGCCTGATGCCGCTAAACACATCCGTATGTTTGTTTTCATTCAGCTCGGCGTCGTGCCAGTGCATGAGCAGTCTGCAAAACGCCGTGTTTAGACGCATCAAAGCGGCACCATCGCACGCCTATTATTTTTTTATGCATGTCATAAAAATAAAAAAACCCCAGAGCCGCCGCTGTTTCATATGCAACAGTTCTCGGGGGTCGCAGCGCTTCCGGAGAGTTCATGTCACGGTGATCACTGAAATAAACGGCGGTGGCTTGATTTCAGCGGGAGCTTTACGCCTCATTCTGTTTCCCTCCCCATTGTTTGTCTGCTGAATCTTTCTGAACAAGCGAGCGCCCCACCCCTCTTCTGCAAACACCGCCGCTACCACGCCTGGTAGCACAACTGGTGTGGATCAAAAGAGTCTTGTAAACAACCCGTGAAAAGGGTTATGCTACGGATGGCACAATCACTTAATTACAGTGTCTTCTTACACAAAGTGCAGTCAGGCTCAGTGGGATGATGTGCAGCCGGGATCCAGACGATCGCCTCCGTTACTGAGCTGCGTTTTATTTCACAATAATGTGTATTACAGAAGTGATGATGTGTTGTCCTGAATCTTTTTTTTTTTTTTTTTTTACCTGCAGTCTATTAAATCTTGTTTAATGCCCTTAAGTCTATAGCTTAAGTCACAAGCGTGGTTTAAAGGCTAAAGGAGGATTGCAAACCCAGCGGTACATGGTTTTAAATAACCTTTGACCTCGTTTGTGTGCTTCTATTGTCTTTCTCTGGATAGGATGAAATCACAACGGCTCAATCCATCAAGGCAGCGAAGAAACAAGAAACAGGTGAAGCTTGATGGTTTTCCAGTTTGTTTTAACTGAAGGCCATAACTGTAGCAATTGATGAAAAACAACTGACGAACCATAGCTTTTTCATTAATATTTTAATTTTTAGATGCACTTGTATATCAGTGGCTTTTCACAATTGGTCCTACAACCTACTATTATTATTTTAAGTTTACATTTCCACTGAAAAATGGTAAAATCATCGCCTTTTATCATATTTTCAGAAACACGGAGACAGATCCAGTTTTATAAACAGGTTCAGATCAAGTCACGTTTTCAAATAGTAAATGAGCTGTTCTCCTGTTGTCCTTCAGCAAACAAGCCTGTGCTGTTTCCAGTGTGTTACAGGTGAATTCTTTCCTAATAGCTGTTAAATATGTGCAGGGTGTAGAGGTATTTTTAGAACAGGTTCAATATTTCCAGCCCTTCAGCGCTGACAGGACTTCATTACCAGAAGTGACCTTCATCCATCCTGACTTAAATACTGCCTCAGCATTCGGGGGCTGACTTCATTTTCCTGAAAAGCCCTCCAGGTCGGCGGACAGGAAATGTTTAAAGCCGTGACTTTGAAGTCCTCACCTTAATTTAGTCCGGGGAGGGAATGTTTTCTCGGTGAGAAGTCATGAGTGAGGCATGTGGCCGGACAGAAATAGCTGCGAAAACTTTCTCTGCTCTTTCAGGTGGGCGGACGGGGTTCGGGGTGGGTGGGGTTGGGGGTGGGGGTGGGGGTGGGGGGGCATGGAGGCAAACAATGACGTCCGGATCACCTCCCACGCCGGGCTCCTGCGGCGGACCCGCCACAGACGAGCGGGGATTAAGTGATGTCACTCCATAAGCAGCTCTTTTGTGGTCTCGCTCCGCGACCCCGCTGACCCCTCTGGAGCCACCTGCAATTCATAAACATCACCCCTGTGCACCCATGGAGGCGGGGGGGTCACAGGAAAGGCTGCAGCCCAGATGGCCAACAGCCAGCGTCAGATGTGCAGAGGGTGCAAACAAGGGGATCAGAGCATTCCTCCCGTGTGTCGTCAGCATTAACGGGGGAAATCCACCTCAGGAATCTCCGTTACTTTGTCTCCCGAAACAGGTCGGGTCACACAAAACGAGACCTTTAGAAATGACGGCAGCCTCGTGGTATGGCGCCCGTCGAACTGCTTCATTACACACGTTATTGGACAGGGACTGAATTAATCCGGTCAAACAGGATCTAATTCGGTCTGTGATCATTGTTACACATCATCCATCAGCTCTTTCTTCCTCTTTCTGTCACAATTAAACAGACTCCAGGAGAAGTTACTGGATTTACATGAGAGATAAATAGTAACTACTGGAGAAGTTCTTTTATTGATTAATGTGTGGGAAGATAAATTTTACTCTCAATGTTTCAAAACTTTTGTTGTTGCAGATTTGAGCTGATTCAATGTGAGAGCCTGTGTGTTTATGAGAAATTCATAAGGCTTCATGATGCATGTTGAAGATTTCAAGATGAAAATGTCGATATCCAAACTGCATAAGATATCCAGTTGAAACTGTGCAGAGATTCATCAAATCTATTAACATTTGAAGCTTCATTTCATCCATGCGTTGTTGGATATGGCTGATTATTAGCATTTAGGAAGACTGAATGTACCATAAATACCATTTCTGGTATTTTAAAGGAGTGGTCTACCGCTGACTGAACATGGGGTGGGGCGGGGGGCAGGAGGGGCAGGAGGGGCAGGGGGGGTAACCCCCGGCCCACCTGGTGATTTCAGACCATGACTCAACCTTACGACGGGACTTTCACAGATGGCAGCTTGTAGAATTCCCCGCTCATTGAACAGATCATGACTTCACTGCTGTTGTGACATATTGACATTAACATATAAACAGTCAAGACGGATTCATTCGAAAAGTTTAAATATTTCTGCCATTAGGACTGAGTAGTTAAAAATGTCAATAATAATATAATAATAAAGAGATTCTAAAAGAAATATTGTTTCAACTCGGACTCTAACAGTGTGTGAAAGCCCGCCGCCTCTTTGAAACGACAGCTTCAAACATTTCTCTTGAATAGGATCATGGAGGACAGCGTCTAGTTACGTTGAGTCTGTTCCATCTTCTGTCATCTCTGATTCACTTTCATCCGTGTCTCTGCTGGTTCTCCCCTGTCACGAGCATCACATTCAATAGGCGCCTTTTTCTCCGTGGTCAAGTCTCCCACCTCTCGCGTGTTCCGCCTCCGTCGGTCCTCATCATCTTTTCTGTGTGTTATTGTCCCTTTCACTCAGGTTGAGTTCAGGCTTGACACCGGGAAAAAGCACACAATGGCACGGAAAATTGATATTTTCTCTTGAATGCAACAGGAAGCAGGAAAAAGGACAATATTCCTTTTTTCAAAGCGCAATTAAAGGTATTTGATTAAAGTACTTAAATCACAAAGACCTACTTGGGAATGAAAAATACTACAAATATTGTGCTGAAACACCTTGGTAGACCTGCAAAATTGTTTATTTGTTTATTTATTGTCAAAACTAATAATATCCATATCTTAAGTCTTGTTATATACTGAGAATTTCTTGACCCCTTGTGGAAGAACCTTCACTTCCTTGTAGGTCGACGAATTTGTTCTTAATAATCTTCCTAACTAATTAAACAAAGACCTTGGATTTCTCACTTTTAATAAGAGATCAACATGGATTAACAAGCTACAAAAACAGTATGGAGGAGGAGGAGAAGCAAATCAGACCGAAATTACAAATGAAAGTCATTCTACAGCTCTGTAAACAATAAAAACCTATTTACTTCTCCATAAACAAAGCCAGCAGCCTTATTGGAAAGTAATAGACAGTTTTTCTCTGTCTGCTCAGTGATTTGAACGGATCACCTTGAAATTTTTTCCCAGCTCAACGCCGCAGCGTGTGAATGTGAAACTAAACGCAGATCATTTAGTTTAAGTTATGTCAACGACACATCAGGTGCTGGAATATATCCCCACATCTTAATTAGCGCTCATAGCATCTATTCAGAAAAGGAAAACTGTGTCGCAAACAGCCCAGGGGTGATAAAAAAAAAAAACCAAACAAACCCGGCCCCGCTCCTGTACAGACATTGATGCGTGTCTAATGAGTCCATCATCCTGACAGCGGAGCGTCCTGAGGGGCTCGCCGTTCCTGATTGCCACTGTATCACATACCGATGGATTCCTGGATCGCAAATGCCATCTGCCATTACATCTGACTGTGTGTTTACCAAACAGCCGTTGAAGGTAATTCATGCGCGAGTGCACCTGTCTCCTGTTTTGGCATATAGAAAACGGCATGTCACACCACTCAGATCCCCCCCTCGGGTCAAATGAATGTCACGGATCCACAGGACGAGTCAATACACGTCGAAGGCCGAAAGACTATAAATGATTTACCGTCATACCGCGAAAGCACACGCCGCGCGTCGAGGTTTCAATAATTGATCCGCACGCTGTCAGAGGACAATTTTTACTCATCAGGTGAGGAAATGAAACCGAACGCGACGCGTGTTGTGGAGATGTTGGTTCTCTGGAGAGAACCCGGCGAGGTGAAGCCGCTCACATGCCATAAAAGACTGTTGCACGCCACCCATCAGCAGCCACTTCATTGCACTTCATGCTGAATGGTTTTAAACTCTCAGATTCTGCCAACATTTCAGAAAAGCAATTTCCTCTCGCTGTGAGTGCAGTAAATATTTTTACTTCGCCGCGAATCCTCAAGCCTGGAGACGGAAAGCTTTTCATCAGCTGGCACAACAGCGAGCGAGTAAAGATCACATCGCGTGTCGTCATCCGGCAATTTCCTTTTATCTGGAGCTACGTACAGGTGCACTTCTCCCCGTGGCGGGGAAAAAAATCTTAAAATCGGGTCAGATGAGATGAAAAAAATCAAAACAAAAAGCGAGTAGGTGCGCGAGTGGGTGGGTTTGATTTGCCAAATGTGATTTAATCAAGCTCAGAGCGGCTCTTTAAAAGCGCAGCACTGCCGATCCATCAAAAACGCTTGGAAACAACGTTTTGTTGCAGAAGAAGTTGCAACCCTGACAGTGAAGAGAAATTCTAACACAACTTCAAATGTTTCCACTTCGTTTCAGAGCAAAAAAAACACAACTACTTTTTTTTTGTTTTGTTTTTTTACTGGGAATAATAGAAAACATTTGCAAAATTGTTTCCCTTCAAGTTAATGTTAAAGATGATTTGAAGTTATCCACACTATACTTAGCATTCATTCATTCACTTTTGTGGTCTGCAGATATGAAACGCTTAACTGTTTCAACACAAGACATTCGCGCATATCATGAACCATGGATAATTGTGTGAATAATATGATGAATTATGAAGGCAGACAAGGTACGGTAAGCAAATTAGATATGAAATGCTCCCTTACCATTGATGGGTGGACTGTAAAACATCAGTGAATGACTGAATACAACGTACGTGACTGAAATTAAAAGCATATATTGACAAACTAATGAATAACTGATTCGTATTTAGCATAATGGACCCTTCACAGTCCATGATGCATTGTGTGGAGTCGAACAGGAGTATGGATCACTTGCTGGTGGATTTAACATTAGCTAATGACTTTTCCCCCCACAGTACCTATGATCTATGCACAAAGCAAAATGATTACAGCATATCTCTTTGAGAGCTGTCTGATTCTGTCTGCTTCTTGGTTTGCCTCAGCTCTTTTCTTCCTTATTCGTGTCACTTTCTTTTCTGAAGTCATGCCTTGGTTACTTCTGTCCTCACTGTTGAAAATAAATCTTTAAAAAAATATTAGATCATTCAGGTCCCATTTCCACAGCGTTTCAGGTAAATATGAATCATTTCTGCATTTTTTTGCAGAAAACTTGTGCATTTGCATGAAATGTTCTCAAAAGAATGTCTGTTTACACAGAAACAGAAGAAATAATGTAGCTATAGCATGCCAGGCCATGAGATGGCGCTGTTGAAAGTTTTTGCAATGAAACAACCCAGAAGTGCACAGAGAATAATATGACTCATCAACAATGGGAAGTGCAAAGACATCAAATGTGCAGAAGATAAAGGTAGATTACTGTTTTTATTGTTTTTTTATTGCCATTGTTGTTATTGTTCATCAAATCGTACATGTGCAGGTGAACTATTCACTACTGTTTACGGTGGTGCGCATGAGCGGCAGCAGCATTTCAGAAAATTTGTGTTTCCTCCCGTTTCCATGGAGACAGAGTCAGAGCATTTTAAAGGTTTTAAGGATTTTTTTAAAAAGTTACTTTTTCGGTGCCGCAACAGTGCCTCTGTTGTCATGTAAACTGACCCCCAAGTAAAAACCACGAGTTTCTGTTTACACCTGAAAACACTGCCGTGTTAACGGCACATCAAGCTGACCAAAATAAAATGTGCAGAATCATTTGATTTCCAAAAAACAGGTCAAACTAAAGCAGAACTTTACAAGTGAATCAGTCATCCGACTGACCTGAGCACTATGAAGACAACCCAAGTGACAGAGAGGGAAGTAAAACTTGAGTTACTTTTCCTTTTAGGTAAGATATTCTCAGAGAAATAACAAGTGACTCTGTAGTAAAATTTATTCAAATGGCGATAACTTTTTCATTTTGATTTAAAATGTTTTCTCAAGGGAGGCTATTGCTATTTTTTAAAAAAACCTGATTCAGTGCATCTTAAAATGAAGTGTTGAGGAATCTGTTTTGTGTGCAGCTTTGAATAAGAGCATTTAAAAGGGAAATAGGCACAAATAATGACTTGAGAATTAGAAACAGAGATAAAGCCCACCACCATGGGCTGTCACAGTTAAGACTGAGCATGCATTAGAGGAAAAATAAAGCACCATGTGCTCCAAATGAACAGTCCTCGATTTGCCCTGCTGTTACGCTACACACACACACACACACACACACACACACACACACACACACACACACACACACACACACACACACACACACACACACACACACACACACACACACATTTGTGGACAGTTGTTTATTCTGCAGCTGCAACATGTGCTCTGGTTCCTGGTCGACTTCCTCTAGGTACCAGAGGAAGCCTCGTGTGCCCCGTGATTCAAGCGAGTTTCACACAAAAAGCAATCATATGATAACACGGACACTTATGGTTTCAGAAAGCTCTTTTTGCCCAGATACAGCTTGTGTGTGTGTATGTGTGTGTGTGTGTGTGTGTGTGTGTGTGTAGCGGTGTGGGTGGGGGGTGGGAACTTGTTTACAGCTCACACACGCTGCTTTGAGTCCTCTCGACAGGGGAAGAAAGACAGCGTAGCAGAACTTGGCAGAGTGAAAGTGCAGCGCACTCGCGGTGAGTTGTGCTGGATAAAAATACTGCCGGTGAGCAGCCTGCAGCTCCACGGTGAGACTGGAGGTACGGCAGCCTCTGGGCTCTGAAGCAGCTCTCATCTGTGGCAATCAGCCCAGCGGGCTGAAGTGGGTTAACCAAATCTCCATAAAATGCAAATGGCCTGCAAGTATTTGGATTAAACTTTCCTCGGAAGTGAAGTTGTCCTTTTACATAACTGGACAGAGCACCGAGCACAAGAATCATGTGTTGATCCTGCTGTTTTCTTTTTCTTCTTCTCTCTTTTTTGTTTTTCTTGGATCTCCAAAAGAAATCTTGCAGTTCTTTGAAAACAGGCGCAATGCCGTGGAGCGGATAAAACCACTTAAGCTTTCAGCACTGACAATAATACGCAGCATAATACATTTGTGGGGAGGAATGAGGGCTGTGTGAAGCCAAGGAAACCTTAAATGAGCAGATCCTGAGGGTGAGGAGCTCAGCGCCAAGCAGCCCTGCAGCCTGGCAGCTCTCTGCTTGATTGGTCTCAGTGGGAAGCTGGGATGGAGGGATGGCTGAATCCCATCTACATGCACGTGCACGCGCGCCACGCAGGCCGTGCACGTGCTGGCTCGGTCGCACATTTGTGCACAAGCGCTTTAATAACATAAAACCACGGCTGGTGTACGAGCTGACATGGTAGAAAATACCAATTATACAGCAAAAAAACAAAACAAAACAAAACAAAAGCCATGTATGAACGCCTCCACCACACACACACACACACACACAGACATACAGGCACACACACACACCCACATGGAAACACATGACACCCACACACATTAAGAGTCTCACACACCACCGCCGTGAACCCAGCGCGGAGGGCTGTGTTCACACTGCCATTATTCAAAAGCTAATTCAAAGAGAGGAGCCGGCCACCTGCACTGAGGATGAGGAGGAGGAGGAGGAGGAGGAGGGAGGGAGGGAGGGAGGGGAGGAAGACAAGAGAGGCATAAAAAGAGGGAGGAGGAGGAGGAGGAGGAGGTAGCAGTGGAAGAATGACATCACCTTCCCTGAAATGTCACCATTATCTCAAGCCTCGGCTCAGCCGTCCACAAGGGTGACATCATCCTTTCTCTGCGCCTCCCCCCTCCGTTTTCCCGCCTCCCCCCCTCCGTTTCTCTTCAAGGCTGTGTGCGGCTGAGGGAGTGTGTTTGTTTGTGTGCATGTGCGCGAAGGCGTGTGTGCAGGAAAGCGGTTTGAGGAGAGATAGATAGGAGCGTGAGTGGATGTTTGTCTGCGCTCGTTCTTTCATGCCTTCATCCCGACGAAAAAGTGAAGGTCCGCTCGCCCTGGACTCATTTATCACAGCTGAATGATATCTGAGCTTGTAAAAAGTGAGGATGGCATTTTTACTGCGCTGTTTATTTTCCTGTAAAACGTTAAGACCAGCGGTGTCAGACACATTTCAGTTCAGGGACCACAAACAGTACAGTTTTACTCTGATTCATCTCTTAGAGCCATAATTACTTTTCTATTTAAACTTAAAGGTTTCTCTGTGTTGTTGTGCAGAGTGTAGGTGAGAAAAATGTATGTATTTACATTACTTGCTGTATATAAGCCTATATTAGTGTTGCATTATGCATGATTTAATGAACTTTCCAGCGAGAGAGACAAACACACCAATTCACACCTAGGTTCAATTTAGGATCAACCATTTAACCTCACATGCATGTTTTTGGACAGTGGGAGGAAACTGCAGTACCTGGATTAAACCTCCCTCAACACACGCACAGGGAGAACATGCAAACTCCACACAGAAAAACCCCTGCTGGAATTTACACCCAAACTTCCTCACTGCAAAGTTCATGCTACAGCATGATGAGGAGGAATCCTTTAATACTGATTCTAATTGAACCAGGAAACGTATTGGTCCATTCCTGGATCAAACACCTGTTGGGAAGTTTTGCAGTTAGGTTCCTTGTTAGTGAACAAGTTGTACCGAAAAGAGAGAAAAAGTCCTGAAACATTGGACAACTGGAAACGTGCATTTAAAGGTTGAGAGGAGGTCACATTAAGTTCAACCGCAAAGGTTATTCACACACATATTCATGCCTAATTAGTAGGTATGATGCACTGAAGCAAAAAGTAACATGTTTTTTTTTTACTGGCTAAATCACCTTATTTAGTAAGATGCTTTCATGCTTTCTGCTCAATTAAATATTAAAATTGAAGGAACTGTTAAAGTATTGGTTGTAGTTATTTTAACGTGCAATTTCCTTGTAGTATTTATTGTAATAGCATAAACAAACCCAATATGTTTAGTATCCTCTTTAAATAACACATTGTATTCTAGAGGGTGTGTTCACTAATGAAAGGGGGGCTACAGCCCAAAAATATCAGAGATTTTCATTAGCTTCCACCACTTTGCCAGATATTTTTGTATCATTGGACTGGAATCTATCTTTATCTTAACTTTAATGTCTTGGAGAAGGTATTTTTAGATGACACAGGTTTTAATTAGTGCCATATGGGGTTAAAACATCCTTTTATCTGCGCTGCCTGGAGTTAATCCAGGAGTTTTCTGCACTGTGAAGACAGTCGTTTGCAGCTATTTGTTCTATATTGCCATAAAACAAGTCAGAAGCAGTATTCCAGGTGTGTATTTTCATCCCGGGGCCTTGTTGACAGTTACAGAGGTATCGGTCGAATTTTCTGCTTCTATCTGACCGGGTTTCGAGGCATCATTCTCAGAGATTCCTGCCCCGTGCCCTCAAACCGGACCTGAATTACATCCGCAGCGCCCCAAGCAGAGAGCTCAGAGAGCTGTGTGTGCGGCGGTGCAGCTTTGCTGTCACAGATACTGGATAATCCACAGACCTCGCCATCAGAAAAAAAAAAAAAAAAAAAAAAAAGATTTCACAGGCTTCATCCTTTAAGGTAGAAAGTTTGTCCCCCCAGGTTGTGGAGTTATTTCTCCATTTGGCATTAGGAGCTTAGCTTTCTGCTTGTGCCTGCTGGCACTTTGTAACAGAGTCAACATGCGACAGTGCGACTCGGTCGCGCCGCGTTAAGCATACAGGGAGAGTGCATGAGTTTGATTCCGTTTCCTTTGCTCCGCTCTGAAAGGCAGCAGCCGGGCTTTCATCGCACACGTATGAGAGACACAGAGCTTGTCCACATGGTGGATATTTTCCTGGTATTATCGCTGCGAGGCTGCAGGACGGGAGCCATTTAACACCCTCTGTTGTCCATTATGAGGCCCTAATTATATAATAAGTGTTTTATAATAGAGCCTTTAGAAACCATAGTTAGGATTTATGGCAGTGCACAGATGCACACAAACCTCTTAACCTCCCCACCCATTAAGGCCACGGGTCCCGTCTTCATCACGCGTCTCGGCAGAGCGCCGCGAACGCCGACCTCTGTCATGTTATTACGCCATCTGAGGCTCGGGGCAGCTGACGCTCGTAAAGCCCACCGAAGCATGCCGGCCGTGCCATGGCTGGCCTTTGTGCGTGTCCTAACACTCCCCGAATATTCTCTCACCATGCCGCAGATGCGGAGAGGTGACAGGTAAATGTGTCATCGCGTCTGAACTCATGTCAGGGCTAATCTCAAATAAATCTGCTCACTGCAGCTTTGTTTGCCGGCCTCGTGTACGGTCCAGTGTGTGTCAGTCATATCCGGGTGGAGGATGAAGCTTTTCAAGAGAACCTGCTGACCTCTCGGTGTCTCTGGGAAGTAAAATACAGACCTGAACAGGGTGGTGAATTTATGGTGAGAGGTTTCCACTTACCGCAGTAAAAAAAATAGCTTCTTATTAAAGTATTTATAGCTGATGTTTGACCTGGAATTTTAAACACATTTCAGTGCCAATCAACCCACATGAAAGTTATGGAGCAATAAAATCTCGTTCTCTCTCTCTTTAACGCTTTCAAGGGTCACTTGCTGTTTTCTGTCGTCCACAAACCAAGTCATCTCCATCGCTGTGAGGCTCCTTACCTGAACACCAAGTCTAAAACCGAGACAGAGTCAGAGAATTTTTCTTAAAAAGTTGGAAAATACTGAACATTATTAATGAGTGTCTGACTGAAATAGACCAAAATGACATGTTTGCCATGAATGGCTGAATTTAATGAGCGAATCAGTCATCAGACGGACGCACAGCGCTGACAGCTGGGATAATGGGACAATATGTGCACATTATCCTGGAATTCACAGCAAGTTATTACTTTCCTAATAGCTAGTGATTTTTATTCTCAGCAAATAGTTACGAAATTCCACTAGTTTTGAAAGAAATAACTTCATTCAAGCTATAAATTCCTCCCTAAGCCTGCATAATAAGAACAAAGTCAAACTTCATCAGTGACTGTAAACGAAGGGCTTCCTCCAGTCTGGTTTATTGTTAAGGTAAAGCGTCATACATTTTCTGTTTTCTTGTCTTTTCAAACTCGAAGCCACTAAGCCTCTTTATGTTGATTTTTTCCCCCCTTTGTCTGAGATCATTATCAGTTCATCTCCCGAGCATTCGAGTCTTTTGTGATGTTATCAGTCCTGTAAAACCTGTCTTTAATCACATGCTGTTCCTGATGGTTTTACTGTGTGCCAGGCTGCAACCTTTGCTCTTTTCTCCAGGGTGCTTAATTGTATATCATTACCTACAGCAGGCCTGTATTCAACCCTTCTTTAAGGATTCGCATGAGAGCCTCCTGTGCATTTTTTAACTTGTTTGCTAAAAACCGTCCTGCCGGGTCTCCTGCTGCTTCTCGCCGTCATTGTAATGCGGGCCAGGTTTCTAATCCGACCCCGGCCCGGGCCACTTCACACCTCGGTGAAACCTGCGGCCTCCCGCTGAGCCTGAATGCAGTTCAGCGGCCGCTTTTTACAGGACGCGCATACTCTCGGACACATAAAACACCGGAGAGCTCCACACCTGCTGCCCAAACCAAACAGCTCCCCCTCCTCCGCGCCGCCCCTCCGCCGGGCCGTCCCTTTGTCTTGCGCCTGCCTGTTTCACGTGTCGAAAGGTGAGCAAATAGAGGAGCAGGGGAGAAGTCGTGGCTCACAATTACTCAGAGAAGTGATGTCAACAATGCCGTGACCTCAGAGGTCACCGGTGGCGGAATACGGCGCCCGATGGCCGTCGAGGGGAAGATAAATGCTGAAGACGTTATTAAAGTGATGGAGGGTGTGTCCGGGGTTAGTTAGGAGGTGGAGGGGAGCGCGCACGTGAGATCAAAGCATTCCTGGTGAACCATTTGCACGGCCAGAGCCGAGGGTGGGGACGCCGGTCATTAGAGCGGGCCGCTCGGACAGGAGGGCTCAAAACAGATCATCCCTCAGAAAAGAGCTGCCACTAAAAATAGAGGCACGTCGGCCAAAAGAGAAATATTTGCTCTTTTAGGGCGTCAGATTTTTTTATTTCTTTATTTTTTTTTTTTTTTGTGAGGGAGAAAGTGGGAAATCGGTGTAAAAACATTAATTAAAGCTGTTATACATAACAAACCATGTTTCATGCATCATCAGAGAATCTGTGTTATGAATCCCCTTGTGGGCAGGACCTGAAATGCTTCTGATGAAGCCGCAGCAGGCTGATAGATGATGATGAAAATCCTACACACAGTTTTAATAAAGTCACACTTCGCTATTTCACACTTCTTTGTCACAGGAAAGATATTATTTAATCCCGAAAAAGTGCCATTTATCACCTGAAAACTTGTTAATTGCATCCAAACATGAAGGAGTTAGTTCAAACTTCACCACTCCATAATCAATAATCTACTTGCAATACGTCCCTCTTGTCCAGGTGTCAAACATAAGGCCCACGGGCCAAAACCAGCCTTCAAGAGGCTCCAGTCCTGTGTGGCGCACCAAGCATATTGTAATGATTTCAGAGTAAACGTGGATTTATTAAAAAAAAAAAAAGTTTGGGGAACATTTTACTTGAAGCACCCCTGTATAACACATTATAATTATATTATAGCAGTGTATAACTATAGTTATAAACACTCATAAATGATCATAATGCTTTATAACATCCGGACCTGACCCTGACCCTAACCCTATGCTGTATAGTGGGTTATAAAGCATTGTGATCATTTATGAGAGTTTCTAACTACTTATAATGTGTTATACTGGGTGCTTCAAGTAAAGTGTTACCAAAGTTTGTTTTTTTTTAAAGACATTTCACTGTATTTTCCACCAGAAGGTATTAAAATAAACTTTACGTTGACACTGTAGTAATTTTTGTTCATAATCGTTTGGTTTTGTGAAAAAAAAAAGACATTTTCCTCAACTATACTCTGTGCCATAACAAACGAAGCTTAGATTTTTAAATGTAAAGTTCATTATGGCACCATGAAACAAACTGTTTTTGCTCTTGTAAATAACTGAAGTAGAATTCTGTCATTTATGTTAAATTTCTATTTAATTATCAGACATTTTCTTACTGCATGGTGCAGGCTGAGGAGGATTATGTTAGAAATAAGAAACAGCACTTTCATATTTTCAATATTGTTGATAATGCTAAATAATAAAATGTCCAAAACCGAGACTGTAGAGCCAATTCATGAAGCTGCAGTCCAGTTATTAGTTTTCTTTTGAACCACAAACCTGCAAAGTTCTTTTTATTAATCCAACAAACACAAACAGAAATCTAACTTTGTTCAGAAAATGTTAAAACAGATTAATACGTGAGACAAAGTGCTTCTTTCTTTCTATTAAGAGACATCTTTCACTTCTATATTGGTTTTCTGTACTTATAAAATGTTTTGTTTATAGTTTTCTTGACTGAAACACAATTACCAGCTGTGAATGTGAAAAACTGTCCAAAAAACTTTTTTTTTCTCTTTCCTGAAGCCCCTGCAGGAAAGCAGAGAGGATGTTCCGTTATGTCTGAAATAATGATGTTCTTCCATGACGTTTGTGGACCTGTCAGTGGCGTCTCTTCCCTCTCGTCTCGCCTCGCTTCTGTGTGCCAGAGGCTTCTGGAATAGCTGAGTGGAACAGTGACAGCTGGAGAGGGGTTCAAGTCTGGGGCAGAACAACACCGAACCACACCCACCCGCCCGTCCAGCGGACCGGAGCAGTGTCAAGGGCAAGAATCCACAACAGGTGCCCATCAAATCGGGACGCGGACATGTTGAGATGGCAGCAGGCGGGACGCTGCACTTGCTCAACTTTAGTGAGTTTTACTGGTTTCACAGTTTGTGGCCCTCTGCAGCCTTTACTGACTTTTTAAGACTCCTGCTGCTCTGAAATTCCTTAATATCACATCACACCCCTCAGTACGGACTGCTGAGTCCCTCCTTCCTGCGTGGAGCTGAACAAGTATTTGGAAACCTAAACTCTGACACACACAAACACACACACTCATACCGAGTGTCATTTGCACCACTCCCCCGGGGAGGGAAGGTGCATGCGAGCAAAGTATCATGTATGTTACAGTAGTGTGCAGCAACAGAGCCGTTAATGGCTCGCTGTTATTTTAGTCCTCCTGTCAATGCAGGTCAAGAATGTGACGGTTGAATGAAAAACATTTAAGTAATGCCACAAGCTGCACAGTCACATTTAGCCTGCTCCGGCATTCTGCTCATGTTTTGCACAGGTTAACAAATGTTTCACATATATTTATTTTATTCCTGCCTTACATGAACTTTTGCTGATCGCACATGATAGTTATAAGTTCCATGAAGTGACACAGAAATCACTTAGATTGGACATTATAAAGTTGCTTCAAAAAACAACCCAATATTTATGAGTAAAATTGCTCAAAATGGACTTGATTCTACTTTTCATTTCGCATTGGGAAATGTATGTTGCATACGTGCTAAATTTTTGATGTTTTTATGCATAATCTATTATATATTACTTATAGAAAACTAATATCTAAAACCAAAATAGACTTTTGAATTACTTTAAAGAAATATTTGGACCATACAAATCGCATCTACACATAACAACCCTTTATCCTTATCGAGTTACACTTATTGTAAATTTCTTCTATACAGTTAAATTACTGTTTTTACATCTTTGACTTTCTCTTATATATAAATAAAAAACATCTTTTAAGTTTATCAGACAGAAAAGGTTGAAGCCAGAATGTGTTTCTGTAATCATGCAGCGCCCTCTGCAGCTCAACACGCGCAATTACAAGACCCGTTTTCCACAAAGGTCACGAGAACAACATAAAAAAAACAAAAGAAAAGGAACTCTTTAATACGTTTGAATAAAATGTGAGATTGAACTTTAATCTGATATATTGTTGGACGAAGTCATCGTATATATTTCAATAACTGTAATCTTTGTGTTTTTTATTAAATAATTTGCTGCAATAGTTCAAAAATAGTTTCATAATGTATTGACATGTACAAAAACAAAAAGTAAAAAGCTGTAAAACTGAAAAGAAGAAAGAGGGCAGACCAGGCGTGGTGCGGGGAAAGTGAAGGGAAGGGGAGTGCGCCATGTTTAGCCTCAAACATGACATTCCTGAAATCAGGAAGTGGTCCCACCTTTGGATCAGGACTGCAGAGGTGAGGGAGTGGCTACCTGCCACCTTCTGCTCGGCTCGCGGTGAGAGAGGGGAACTGTCAGGCCCGCTGTCTCTGTCTGGACATACACTTTCAATCCAGTTTTTAATTCTTGGGGGAGATCAGTCAGGATCAGGTAAGACTCGGGATCATTTTGTCACCAGATCAATTTCCAGCTTTGTTTGAAAACTTCTTTTTAACTAATGGATGGATCCCAAACAACAAGCTGTTTTTGTTGTTGTTGTTGTTAAAAATGAGACACATAGTGTTTATACGACAGCGAAAACTGGAAAGTGTATCCTCAACTGTATTTCTGAGATGTGTGAGATATGAGTGTGTAGCAGGAACTGCTGTTGTGGAGCAGAGAGACAGCTCCAGCTCCTGATCGCAGCATGTCTGTGCAGGTGAGGCAGCAGCCAGCCACATTCCAGCGCCCGGGGTCATCGTGTTCCACTGCAGACCCTCACAGGGCAGAGCGGGGAACAGGGCCTGCTCTCTGCATGCACTCAGCACTGAGGGGGGCCTCACACACACACACACACACACACACACACACACACACACACACACACACTGCTGCAGCTTTAGGATTTAGAACTTATCTTTACACTCATTTAGTGTAATTATGTAACAGCAGCAGTGGGTGTGACAAGAACTGAGGCAGAACCTCAGAAAAACAGGGAAGAATCACTGTTATGGAGAGTTTTCCTGATACCCAGAAACATCTGTCCTCATGACACGTCTGCGGGGAATGGATGTAAACACTGTGAGGAGAGCATGTCATGACAGATTTGATCAATCGCAGCGTGTTTTTCTCTTATATCGGGGAAAGCTGACAGATACACAGCTCAAGGATGAATCCGCGAAGGAGTAAAACGCAAAAAAAAAAAACCCTGACAGCAGAACTTTCTGAGGCCAGAGCAAATATTGGCTTTAAGGGTTTACAAAAATGTAACGTGTGTCTCCCAATGTCAGGCAGGAGGGTGAGATCTCCCCAACTCTGCTCCGCTGTGTTTATTTTTTAAAATCACAGGTAGGGGGATACAGTCTCCCTCCCTATAATGGGCTATTCATAGTTTAGAAGATAAATAACTAAAACAGCTGGCCGTCTAATGTTTATGTCAGACGACTGGAGAGATGAATCGATCAGTTATTGCAGCTTCAGATTTACACACAGATACACACAGAGATGTTTGAGCGTGACTGATGTATTGATCTGTTCCTGGAAGGACCTCTCCGACCGGACTGAACAGCTTCAGTCGCAGGAAAGGTTTCTAAACTTTAAAAGCAGAAATGAATAAATCATAAAATGCATTTTCCATACTTTATCTGCAGGCGATCCCGGCTGACTTTAGGTGAAGGCAAAGCACAATCTGGACTTAGAGAGTCATTTTAGAGTCTTCAGTTGACGTCAAATGCATGTTTTTGGACTTTGGAAGGAAACTGAAATACCCAAAGAAAACTCATGTATGCTCAGGGAGAACATGCAAACTCTGCTCAGAAAGCAGGGGAGCTGTGTGACGCGAGATGAGCAAGAACAAACACAGCTCTGCTCAACTTCTGATCTTCCACACATCGCACAGCAGGCCGGCTTATAAAGTATTTCACCAGTAAATACTGAGCTGCACAGCCCGTCATGGAGCGGAGCGTCTTCAGCGCTGTAGTATTTCCATTTGTCACCGTCTGTCTCGGTGAATCAGAACCTGTCATTCACCCTCTGACACGCCGCCGGCTCCACGCTGGAACGTTTCCCGAAGCAGAAACATGTCTGGATAATTAGTATTCCTCATCTTTGTGTCGCAGATCGCCTTAAAAGAGTTTTGTGTCTCGGTTTGTATTAGAATATATTAAAAGTCTCCCTCGGGAACAGTTGTTACCATAACAACTCAGTGTAACGGCGCGAGAGGGAGCAACACTGTGTTCTTGGCAAATGGCTCTTCTTTGGTTCACTTATTTAGAAAAACAGGAGTGCTGTCACAAAGAGCACGGAAACGGGTTTCATGGTTGTCTGTGAGATTAATGAGGGTTTTTTTTTTGCAATATTGATTTTAGTACCTTAGTGTGGAAGATATACATTAAAAAAAATACTTTGTGTGAAAGCACACTTCTCAAATGTTTAATAGTGTATAAACAGTTTATTACACATGAATTTAGTCAAAACTTGCTCAAAAGTGACTATAAAATGACAGTAGTATAGAGAGAATACAGGGAAACCTGTTTATCACAGATAACTTGTGACAAGTAAAGAGATTTATGCCACAGATGAAAAAACAAATGCTGAGTTCTTCAGGTATCCCCATCATGACCACCCTGAACATGCAAGGGTGAAAGCTTAGCAGATTAGCTCTGGGCAATTCACACAGGAGTCACGTTTATTCCTAATTATCTATGGAAGTTTTTGACAGCCACGCTGGAAAAAGCAGCAACATGAAGCAACGTTGTCTTAAACTCATCCTAACAAGCTGCAACATCTCTTTATCTCTCAAGTTTACACACGTTACGTCCGAGAAGCAGATCCACCAGGCGGATAATCGAGATGAATCCTGATTTTTAAATAATATAATTCATAATGTATACGTCTCTGGGCAGAACCTGACTCAGAAACTCATTTAAATCACTGCGTATCCGACTTGATGTTTTCCCGAGGCTTCCCTCAAAATGTCGCCTTTTATGATCCCACTGTCTTTCTGAAAACGGTTCACGAGGGAGAACTTCTCGAAAATGCTCCAACTCTGAATGGAAACATAACTTTTTTAAAACACTGCTGTACACGTGCATCACCGCCGTACATACACACGTTGAAGGACGGCATTGTCAGTGTTTATAGCATAACGTGTTTTGTGAAACAAAAACGCAAAAAAAACCATCTCCACTTGAAATGAACTCGTGGCGGAAACGAGACCTGAGAGCTGTTTTTAAAGCGTCTAAAATCTGTTGGCGCATTAACAGGAAGGGGACGACTGACGTCTGATACTTTTACCAAATAATGCTTTTGGTTCCACTTAAGCTGATGAATCGTTCAGCGGACTGAATTCATTGTTCAAAATTCTTCCATCTGCTGATGAACTGTGTCCAGTGCAGCAAAACGCTGACGTGTTAAAAGTTTATCTTTAAGGTTGTGTGTGTTGAGTGTGTGGAATTTAGAGGCATCGACCTGCTAGTCACGTCTGCTCTGGGTGAGAAGAACCTGCTTTATCAGTGGACATAAGGAAACCAGAACACCTCGGATTTCAGTTTCAGGTGATTAAGTAACAGAATAATGATGGATGCTAGTATTTTTGTTCCGTCCACGGTCCGACGGTATGACCTTCCCTGTCTTGATGTCATTGTTGTTGGTTTTTGGAGTTTGTAGAGATTGCGTTCTAAATCTAGGGTTGAGTTTCACCAGCTGACAGAGCGAACATGTTCTGTACTTTAAGATCTTAACTCATCCACACCTCGTCATCTTCTTCGTTTCTCCTCTGATGTTGCCAAACTCCTCTGACTGCTCCCACTGGTTTAACTCTTACCTGGACACCGGATGCAGGTTTTACAGCGCCGAGTGTTTAGCAACAGGAGGTAATGTATGTTAGTCACCGGCCTCGCCGAGTGTTTACGCCACGTGAGCGTAGGAACGGAAAAGTATATCCGACTCTCCTCGCGCTTCAATCTAAGGAGACTCTTTTTCAAAGAAGTCATTTTTAAACTTCACACCATCTTCTGAAACCCCTCCGCCAGGCCGCCCACACCCAGGTGATGGTGCAACAGGCCGCCCATGCTTCGCACTCCTCTTCTCTCTCTCTCTCTTTCTCGTTGCAAACACATTTACACACAAACACACCCACACAGCCCTGCTGGGGAATTCATGGCCTCAGGCTAACAAAACACAGAACTCGGCGGCGGCGGAAAGCCCTGAGAGGAGCTGACAGCGCTCGGCTCGGGAGCAGCACGGAGCTCCGGCTATGAGGAAACACATGACGGCAGTTAGAGGGCTCTTTTCTCATGGACGGTGCTGCGAGGTGGGTAACTGCTAGAAATCCTCCCGGCTGCAAGGTAGCCAGCCGCCTGGAACAGACTGAGTCAAGTGCATGCACGCTTTTCAAGCTTTTCCAACTGCTGCACCGGGCCGAAGTGAAAGTTTCCAGATGTGTTGTTGTGCTTGCGTGAATCTCACATGTCAGCTTAGCTCTGTTGGTCCACACTTCACACTGAAATGCTTTTTTTAGGGGAGGGGGTACTATTGTTTGTTTTTGAATGAGTAATTGTGTTTTCACAGATCAGATGCCGCCGTTTCGACAGTAGTGCTCCTGAAAATTTGTGTGTAGCTTTAGATGTGGATCTATTAGCTGAAACGGAATGTAATGTCCAGAATGCTGAATGACAGTGAATTACAGGGGGCCTTGCATACCTTCGTGGAGAGCAGGCCGCTGTCTGTTGCTTTTCCATGTTTTTACTGTAACCCAGAACAGGAACTTTGCTTTTCAGGCTCCTGACGTCGGGCATGTTTCACACCGTCGTAGTTTCTCCTGAACATCGTTCTGGATTGGGCACAACCTGTTGATTTGAACTTTCAGAAGTGCGAGAGGTTTAGGAATATGTGGTTTTGTCAAAGATAGACCCTCACTTCCAGAGTTTGTGAAAAATCTAAACTAAATTCACACATATGAGAAGCACAGTGGTCTTCACAGATTATCAGTGAGGATTGTAAAGCTGTTTCACAAAGTGTTGAAGTGGTCTTTTTACCGTTTTATTGCACTGTGTATCGTGCAATAATCTGGCAATCCCACATTTAGTGCAAGTTAAATCAGGTTGCATAACAGCCTGAACTACCAGACTGATTCGTCATCCCTCAGTCATTCCCCGTCGTTTGCTTCGTGAAGCTTCATATTGTTCCAATGGCTCAACCGTCCTCCAGCCTCTGACAGTAGACCGGCGATCCACACCTCAGGATCATGAAATGCATGTTAATGTTTGGGATTCGGGTTTGATTTCCTGCTGATATGCTGGTGGCGATGCGACGCTCCACTGTTGCACCGTGCCGGTATGAATCATGCAGGTTCTCACTTGAAATCACGTTTTGGAAGGAATGCAATCCGCAGATCTCTGAATCAAACGGGGTGAATCATCGCCGCCACATGGCAGCAGATCACAGCGTGAATGTCAAGCATGGATGGAGTTCATCATAGAACACAGTGTACTTATTACAGACGCAGGTTTATATTTAAAAGTCTATATTTTAGCTTGTTAATCAATTTTTTCTTGTTTATTATTAGGATGATTTGGATATGATGACACCAAGCCAACCTTGAAGATGTATGAGGTGATGTCCGGCGACACCCTGGCCTGGAAGGCGTCCAGCCCCAGAGAAAGCCTCGCAAAATCCAGTCCCGACGCCCACTCCGCCGAGGACGAAGGGCCCGTCAAAATCATCAAAGTGTGCTTCTGCACCAACAACAACCTGGGCAGGAACTTCAAGCTGGTGAAATGTGACAGCTCCTGGCAAATCAGGGTGAGCGCTTTGCAACGCAACAAATATGTGTGTAGGAGTCAAAAAGCAAAAATGGAACGGGAATTCTTTATCTGAGATGACTCAGGCTGTAAATTAAGAGGACGTGTGCGAAGCTAAACCATGTTTCAGTTGGCCGGCTTCACATGATAATTTATTAATCATGAGATGATTTTTTTTTTAAGAACTTGGAGCGTACAGATTGTGCAACATCTTTTTCAAAGCTGTGACACTAGAGGCCTGAAGGAAATGAAAATTCAATTTTTAAATTCATCACAAATATTTAAGTCTGAGGTGTATCCTTCATTTTTGCTTTAAGGCCATCATTCGTTCGATTCTGATCAGCGGGCGACTGGGGCCGAACATCGAGCACACGGGATGCTACGGCCTCCTGCTGAAGCACCTGAAGTCGGACGAGATTCACTGGCTGCACCCAGATTTAACAGTCAGGGAGGTGGAGCAGCGCTACGAGAGCCACCATGTGGAAGCTGAGTGGAGGTACGCACCCATCTTTAGTGTTCCCAATGTTCACATCTGAATCATGATATTAAAGCTCAGTAAACTCCAACAGTGAGAGTTTTTTCTCCCCCTTTATATTACAGGTATGACCTTCGCCTCCGATACGTTCCTGTCAATTTTCTGGAAAATTTAAAAGATGACAGGTCTACATTTATGTACTTTTACCAACAGGTAAGTAAGAAACTGTTTTTTTATGATGCTTCTAAAAAGTTTGATTCAAAATGTGTTTTGTCAGTGTTGTTGAATCCCCACTGTTCCGTCATTGACCGGCAGGTTCGTAGTGATTACATGCAGTATCACGCCAGCAAGGTCAGCGACGGGATGGCGCTGCAGCTCGGCTGCTTGGAGATCAGGTGAGTCACCGCATTCCTCTGCTCTTAACGTTTCTTCACTGTTGACAGTTCTCAACCTTTGTGTTATGAATATCTGCACTCACAGGATTTCTTTCTTCTTCTTCTTCTTCTTCTTTTCCCAGGAGGTTTTATAAAGACATGAATGCTAAAGGGCTAGAAAAGAAATCCAACTTTGAGCTGCTAGAGTAAGTTTTTGCTGTGTTGACTGTTTGAGATGATTGCTGCTTTTTGAAAAACTGTCTTGGTGTGTAACGTTTCCAGCCTGAACATGAGGTGGAGATTTTCATTCTTTTTAGTCATTTTGTGGTCTTTTGGAATTTTTCCTCCAGAGACGTGATTCCAAGTTCATATTCTCCTGAAACTAGACAGTTGTAGAAGTGCAGTGAATTATTATAGCAATGAAACTTGTCCGTGTGCTCGCCATTGTAAATATTTATAGCATATTGTTGTATGTGGTTTCATTACAACAGCAAACAGCACCCACTAGTGGCCTGGCATGCTAATTACATAATCTTTAGCATTCCTGCTGTTTCCATGTAAATAGTGGTGGCACTATTTACCTTTTTTTTTTTCTTCTTCTTTGCCATTTTAGAAAAGAAGTAGGTCTGGACCTTTTCTTTCCTCCGCAGCTGATTAACAGCATGAAGGTAAACTTCCCTAAACATCAGTTGTTACGTCCGAATTACCTGTGATTTCTTTTGCAAATAAAACCATGTCTGCGCTTGTGTTCTAGTCTAGGCAGCTCCGGAAGTTGATCCAGCAGACGTTTCAGCAGTTCGCCACGCTCAAAGAGGACGACTGCATGGTCAAGTTCTTCGAGACCCTCCGGGAATTCGTCAGCTACGACGAAGAAGTGTTCCCCTGTGAATTGGTGGTGAGTTGCCACTGTGCCGTGAACCGTCTCCCACCTCGGCCGAGAATCCCTTCAAGAGCTTCACGTCACACACACACTTCTGTTTAACAGCAAGGTTGGAGTCTGTCGGTGGAGCTGGTCATCGGTGGCAGAGGCATCCGCCAGCGCACACAGAAGGATTCAGCAGTAAGGCTTTTAACACACACAACAAAATCTGGATGTTTTATATTTTATTCATTTACTATGGAAAATCTCACAAATTTTAATGTCTTATTATAGAAGGGGAACAATACTTGAGAAATCCATCATCACACTTTGGTTTTTTTGCAAAACCAAATAATTCCTAATAAATCTTACCATCCTATTTCCCAAATTTATGTACAAAATGCACAAATACACATGTATCTACTGTACATACGTCAAGAAGATTGCTTGAAATGTGACCTCAGTATGTTTTCATCCTGTCAAATTCAATAGTGTCACATCTCATCTCTCTTCCTTCCGTGCCACAGGCCGTGTTCCTCGCCGATTTCAAACAGATCAGAAAAATTGAATGTTTACCGCAGAGCGACGGCAAAGCCCTCCTGAATCTCACCATAGAGGGTGCGAGACAGGTACGCTTCGCAGCACGATACTGCACGTTATAGATCCGGAGCGAGTTCCAGGAATGGAGGGAACGCTGCTCACCTGCTCGTCCGTCATGTCTTTGTGTTCCCTTCGGCAGTGTCTGTCGATCAATGTAAAAACAATCCCAATGGCAGAAAACATGATGGATCTCATCGATGGCTACTGTCGCTTGGAAAATAACTCAGATGAGAGTGTCATCTCCCGACCAAACACAGGTGTGTGCGACGATACGGATATTTAAAAGTGGAGGACAATACAAGTGCAGATGACGATAATTAAGAGCATAAATATATTTCCTTTTAAATTTTACAATGAAGCATCAAATGTTGTTTAAAGCTCATTAAAAGACTCTTGAAACGTAATATCGGCGTTCTGATAATTCTTGTTTTAGATGCCAATGCACGAAGTTCCCTCCCCGAGATTCCGACAAGGTGAGTGGCTGTTTTATTGAATCGTGCCGTTTCTGAGCAGCCATGACTTAAAAATTCATGACGAGAGCCGTCTGTTCCCCCGCTGCAGCAGAGACACCAGCTCGCTCAGGCTCAGCATGGGTAGGCTGAAATGTTTTCCATCAAACTTCTCCATGCAATACAACATATTTTTAGCAAAAACCTCTCAGTCTGCAGTTGAAATTAAGAAGAAAATCTGAATTGTTGTGTCCTCAGGTTCAGATATCTACTGTGAGATCCTCGATGAGAGGCCAGCTCCAGGTCAGACAGAAGATTAGATTTACATTCTTTTTAGAAAAGTAATTGTTCGGACTCACTTTGGGCCCTCTGCTAAAACCAGTGTTGTTCTCCAGTTGTGAAGTACGGCATCGACCGGAATGACATTGTTCTTGGACGAATCCTTGGTTCGGGGTTTTTCGGGGAAGTCTACGAAGGAGTCTATAAACAAGCCGTGAGTGTTTTCTACAGTTTGGATAAATGTCGAGCAGGGTAGCATTTGCTGGGTTCATTGTTTCATGTCGATCCGTATTTTCAAATTTCAAACATCACTGTCAGTAATATTTAGAGTGCAAAATGTCATTTTTCTCGACAGGACGGGGAAAGAGTCAACGTGGCAGTGAAAACATGCAAAGACTGCTCACCTGACGTGATGGAAAAATTCATGAGTGAAGCAGGTACAGAAAAATTACTGCTGATACAACTGCTTCAGTGAAACGACTGGAATAGCAGTTATTTGAAAAGTAACTCTTCTTTGTGTCTGCCAGTAATTATGAAGAACCTGGACCATCCGCACATCGTCAAGCTGATCGGGATCATCGAGGATGACCCGGTGTGGATCGTCATGGAGCTTTATCAGTACGGAGAGGTTCGTCATCGTTTAGAGATCCTCTGGAAATGGACAGAATTATTAAAAAAAAGTATTTTTCATATTGATGAGTAACTGATGCTCCTGCAGCTCGGGAACTACCTGACAAAGAACCAGAACCAGCTGACAAACACAACTCTGGTGCTGTTCAGCGTGCAGATCTGCAAGGCTCTGGTCTACCTCGAAGGGGTCAACATGGTGCACAGGTGAGAAACGGATCCACCGAAGAGTTACGACAGAAAGTAGAAGGTTTAGCTCAATGCACAGAGGCTTTATGGTGAACGATATACACTCAACTCATCATCATTTATTAAGATGAGGAGGTGAATCTTATTGTGTCGTCACTGTAAAAAGGCATGCAGTCATGATGCAAAACTTTAATTCAAACATGAAAGAGTTATGCTAAGTCACAGCTTCAGAGACGGCAGAAATCATGAATGTTATCAGCCGGTTTCAGACAGATGAGCAGCCTGGAGGATTCCATCTCCTGCAAACAGAAAACTCAGACATAGGAAATTAGTTTTTACCTGCAAGGAAAATGGAAACATTCCATTTGTGTTGTTTTAGTGCAGCCATCAAAAATAGAAAATTCTGGTCAGCCACCAAGTTCAAAGCAATATATGTGTGTGTGTGTGGGTGTGTGTGTGTGTGTGTGTGTGTGTGTGTGTGTGTGTGTGTGTGTGTCTGCTTTCACCCATTTCTGATTCAACAGATGATGCATTGTCTGGATGTTAACTCTTGATCTCACGTCTTGTCGCAGAGACATTGCAGTTAGGAACGTGTTGGTTGCAAGTCCAGAGTGCGTGAAGCTCGGAGATTTTGGTCTGTCGAGATACATAGAAGACGAAGAATACTACAAAGGTAATAGAAGAATTCGTTCCCATTAGTTTTTCCTTGCAGGGGTTAAGGTTGCAGGAGGCTGGAACCAATTCCTACTCCTGCAATCCATCCATCCATTCCACAAAAACAACTCTTGAAATGCAACTGTTTCTACTTTTCTTTTAATTCATCCACTGATTATTATCAATTTGGGTGAAAAGAGAGAAAAATCAGCAAGTGATTTCATTTAGCACATTTTAATTAGCACTGTAAAAGCCTAAAATCTGTCCTCCGTTTGCAGCTTCTGTTACTCGGTTGCCAATCAAGTGGATGGCTCCGGAATCCATCAACTTCAGACGGTTCACCTCGGCCAGTGACGTCTGGATGTTTGGTGAGTTTGTGCAGCAGCAGTGTCAACAAACGCGTCGTGTTGACAGTTTAGTCCATAAGTTGCTCTCTCTTACATGGGAAGAGGCAGGTGGGGAGTTAATAATTGACCCGAGGAAGAGCTGTATACTTTTATAACATGGTAGCGATTGTTTGAACTCTAACGTCTAACGTCCGGGGTTTGCAGAGGAGACACACGTTATTCTCTTCACTCAGATGTTAATGTGTTGCATCAAAGTGTCATTATCTGAATTTATTTTTTTTTATTCTATTTACATTGTTTTACTTGCACGAGGTAGGTAATGCAATATGTTAAATGTTTATTTAAATTGATTTGTGACACTGAAATACATTTACTTTTTATAATCTTACTTGAGAAAAAAGTGTCTTATGCAAACTTAAGCATTTGTAAGCAAGCATAAGTCTAACAAAATGAAATATTAGGGCTCTTTAAGTAGCCTGATGAATAGCAAGAGTTTTGTTATGCTGAAGAAATCAGTACATTTACTTGGATTTTTCTTTGCAACAATAGAAAACACAATTTTTTAAGACATTTATAAAAACTACATCTGATGAATTGACTTGGATTTAGGATATTTTAGCCAATTTTACTCCACTGTTTTCTTACAGTTTGAGACCTCACTAATCTAATTTAGATGTAGCAGATCTTCCGAATTTGTTTTTCAACTCTGAAATGTGTGAACATCAGGTTCACTTTCCTTGATTAAAGTAATGCATGCTTCCTGTAGAACAAAGATGCAGTGAATACAGTGATTAAATGCTGATTAGGTGTCGTAACCTGTTTATGATCTGACCAGAGTCCATGGAAACAGCTTTGAGCTCTCCGTTACAGAGCATCACCTCGTGGCGCTTCACAGTTTTATTTTATAGAAAATGGTTGAAACAAAGCAAAGCTGGTTGACACAGAAGAAAATACTGCTTTTTAACCCATCGAGGTGGACGTGAAGTTCACATGTGCAACTTGTTCAACAAAGTCTTTACGCAACCAACACTTGCAGAAAAATCATAGCTACTGATATAAAAATAATTCTGTCCGTCTTCAGTGTTTTTGAGAACATAAAGATCTGATTCTGAGCTTCCAATCCATGTGGAAACACTGGTTACTGTTCTGCTCAATCCACTGATCTTTTCCTTTTTACTCTTATCACAGAGCTTCAAACAAACTGTGATATGAACAAATCCAAGCCTGTATTGTTTTTTTTTTGTTTTTTTTTTTCTGTTTTTATCACCCTCTAGCTGTGTGTGTGTGGGAGATAATGAGCCGTGGGCAGCAGCCATTCTTCTGGCTGGAGAACAGAGACGTAATCAACCAGCTGGAACAGGGCATCCGACTGCCCAAGCCGGACAACTGCCCCCCGGCGCTCTACTCCCTCATGACCCGCTGCTGGTCCTACGACCCCAGAGAGAGACCCACCTTCACCGAGCTGGTGGTCAAAATCAGGTACTTCAGTACACTGAATAAAAATAACCCTCCATTAGAACATTTATTTTATTTTATTTTTTGTACTCATGGAACTGTCGAAGGTGTTCTACATCCATGATTTAATATCTAAAAGGTCATCAGTTGGCCGAATGTCTTCGGGAGACATGGAAATGTAGAAATGTGTGTCGTCAGCATAGCTGTGAGAATCAGTGCCATGTCTCTCAATGATGTCCCCAAGTGGAAGCACAGACAAGTTATAAAGAACTGGGCCCAAAATTGAGCCTTGTGGCACACCGCATTTGATTGCATAAATCCTTGAGGAGTACTTATCCATGTTTACTAGAGATCAGTGAATTAGGACTTAAACCAGTGAAAAACAGTGCCAGGGACCGGGTGATCGACTGTATCTAATAATGACTGTTAAGATGGCATGTTTAGCTTCTTCCCTGTTTACAATAACACGACGTTTCTCTCAAACCCGTCAGCGACGTGCACAAGATGGAGAAGGAACAGGAAGTGGAGCGGGAGCGAGACAGAGCGCGCTCCACCAAATTCTTCGAGCCCAAATTCAACTTTAACGAACCTCCTCCTAAGGTGTGAGCCGCAGTCAGATCCACCTGCGTTCCATCCAACGAAAGCACCGCATTTATTCCCCGTGTTCATTTCAGCCTTCAAGAATGAAACCGGGGCGGTTCGGAAACACGCTCAGCATTGGGCTGCACATCCAGGTACGGGGGACGACTTTCCTCACGTCTGTTTTCTCTGATATGACAAAGCTAATTCTGGCGTTTGTGCCCGAGCAGCTGAACGAGGCTCTGTGTGCCAGCTCGCCCGACCTGGCCAGTCCCAGTGAATACCAGTCCCCCGTGGACTCCGTGAACACGCTCACCCTGCCCATCCGATCGCCCCGCCGTCGCAGCATGGGGGTAAAATCCCGTCCTCCGGAGTTTCATCACTGTTTCAGTTTGCACTGCGGTTGATAACGTGCAGGAGTCATGTGTTTTTCCCCGGGTTTGTTCTCGCAGGAGAGCGAGTTTCCCCGGCTGGAGAGCAACAGCAGGGAGGACGCCCAGCGCATGTGGCAGAGGGAGAGACACCACATGCAGGACACTCTCCGCAGGCAGAAAGAGCAGATGATGGAGGATGAGAAGTGGCTGGAGAAGAAGGAGAGACTCTTGGTGGGAAACAGAGCGTCGTTAGCTGTAGTCGAGCCTCTCACTGTGTCTCTCTGTCCGTCTGCTACCGGGTTCAATGCCGCCCTGAACCTCACGTGGAACCAGACGCCAGTTAACGCCGGCCCGGTTGTTCATCGTCGACGCCCCACTAGTCTGAAATTGAATGTTCCCCTGGAAACAATTCCCAAGAGGGGCTCCATGTGTATAGTCTATAAAATGAACCTGCCTGTTCTTTTCCAGGACCCCATGGGACCAGAGGACTCTGCCAGTCCAGAGGTAGGCGTCTTCTTTCAATCAAAATAGAGTTTTAAGGATGCAGCCTTTGGTGTTTCTACATTATTAGACATTATTGTTGTGCGTACTGAGTAAGTTCTTTCAGTTGCTTTCATGTATTACTGCCTCCTCTGAGCTGAGGACACAGTGACTGTCCAGACTCGATTTTATGTTCTTGTCCTCACCAGCTCTTCCTTTGTCTCTCCTTCTTGTCTTGTCCAGTCCGCTGAAGCTCCCAATGAGAACGGTGAGTGTGCAGACAAACAAATTCACATTCATCACAAGACTTCCTCTTAAAGACTTCCTCTGGTATTGTCCCGTAGGGCCACCCGAGAAGCCCCCGAGGCTTGGAGCAAAGGTAATTAATTACATTAGACTCACTCTGCTTAACAGCTTGGATTTTTAAATACCGCAAATCACACGACGTCCTGCTCTTTACAACGGACGCTCACGCCACAGTGCGTTTAACCGGTGTCCAGCGAGTCGTCGACAGAGGCAACGGGGATGGCTGTCTTTATTGCTGAATCACTTCCCTTCTCTCAGCCGGCTCCCACGGCGGAGCTGGACCGCTCCGGGGACAAAGTGTACCACTGCGTCATGGACCTGGTCAAGGTGGTCGTCCAGCTGAAGAACGACATCACCGAGCTGCAGCCCGATAACTACATCTCCATCGTCAAGGTGCGGCAGCGATAAATCCCATCTCCCGTATTGGCAGATTCAGAATATGACGACAGACGTCCTGAGTCACGCGGATGATTCATTTCCTGTATTGATCTCCGTCCACAGTCTGTTGGGATGGCCCTAAGAGACCTGATTCGCAGTGTGGACGACATTCTGCCCACGTTACACGAGTCTATCAGGACCGAGGTACACTGTATTACCGGCAGCAGGTTTTCTCTGCATCCATATTGTCGTTAGAGAATCAGCCACCATTGCTTTCCCCCCCACACAGATCGAAGGCACCCAGAAGCTGCTGAATAACGACATGGCGGAGCTGATCAGCAAAATGCGGCTCGCCCAGCAGAACGCCATCACCTCTCTGAAGGAGGAGTGTAAGAAACAGATGCTCGCCGCGGCGCACACCCTGGCCATGGACAGCAAGAACATGCTGGACGCTGTGGACCAAGCCAGAGTCAGGTCCAACCTCGCCAAGCCGGTCGCTCCCCAGTAAAGTTCAGACTGTCGTCGAACTCTCCGTCAACCAGAAACCACGTTTGCACATGTTCCGTTCGTTGTGTATAAAGTAAGCAACTACTGGCGAGTAAATAAATCTTTAGCTGAAATCTGCTGCAGCAGCTCGGCTGAAGCGTCTGTGAATGTTAAAATGTACAGCTGGTCCCTCGACGGTCTTCTGACTTCATATTCAGGATGTTGTGATAAAGCTCAAATGTAAACTGTTGTTTGTGGTTGGTGTTACTGACTTCATTATTTGCTCAGAAAGTGAATTACCTTAAGGCTCAGAAATGGCAAAGCTGTGCAAACTGCTGCCCTGGAAAATATTAGTAAACAAAGCCAGTCAACACTTTTTTTTTTTTTTTAATTTGCATGAACCGACTGCATTTGATCCATGTCGTTAAATAGTTATTTGGAGAAATTAGCAGATGAATTGTTATATTGATGTTTTACTCCACTCATTTTAAGTCCTTTTCATATTTCTCACTGTTTTTTTGAGAGGACTTTATGATCAAGAAAAATGAATATTGTAAAGTATTGCTCCATCTTCAATACAGCGTTATGCCACTGGAACTGATCTCAGCAGACTGAAGGTGAAGGCAGGATACACCCCGGACGGGTGTGAACAGGTCGTTTTTTGTTTTTTTTTAAATATACTTTAGATGTGAATTTATTGTAACTGTGGTGGAAATTAATTAATGTTCTCAGCTTTTGTGCATAAGTGTAACAGTTACAACGGGTCCAGACCAAATATAGAGACTTTTCTGATATTGCAACAATGTGAAAAACATGAGGGAGTCCAGTATTTACCAAGAAATTGCAAAGTGGTGTGAGAGTTTGGGGCGCAGTTCTGCCTTTTTGACTGGCAGGCTTCTGCTCCTTTCTTGATTTGGTTTTCTGCAGGATTGAAAAATAAGTAAAGAGTCACATGAAGACCCCACTGTACTGCATGTCCTCACAAACAGCAAAATATGTGTTTTCATGAGCCCGCATAATGAATCTGTGACCCCATCAGCAAGTATACCCGTGTTCACTCTATCTTATGTATGCTCTTTCAATAAAGCATAACACATGTGGAATATTTAAAATATGAAGATGTGTTCAACCTTTTCTCTCAATTTGATAACTTTCATTAGTCCAAGAAGAAAAGCACTCCAGTTCTCATTTGCTACAGTTCAGCATGAAGGCATTATTGCTGTAATAACGCGAACATATGCATTTGTGACATTTCCTGCTGGATGACAAAAAAAAAAAAAAAAAAAACCTAGATTGACAAGAAATTCAACAAAAAGCAAAGCTGTCACTCATAACTCTTCATTACTGTTGTAAAATGTATAGTAATAAAACTGCTGATGAACTGGTGAGCATGTATTGGTTACCATGCGGTTATATTGAATTACAGTATATTCCTTTCCAGATTGTGTGTTTTTGCGTTTTTAAAATCACAACACTGCCGTGCATCATGATAGATGTGCCCACAAAGAGTGTGAGGATATTTTCATACTTCAACATCCAACATGGAAATGTCTACAGGTCAATAAATGCTTTACACAGAGATTTTCAAAGGCTTTGCATTAGTGTATTTATTATAGTGTAATATCCTTGAAAAATAAATCTACTTATGGCAGCATTGAAAGAAAAAAGAAAGCCTATACAAAAACAATTTATGCCCAAATCACATGACCCCAGTTAGTGGAAACAACAGAGTCCCTCATTCTGGGTTGACAAACCTGTAAAAAAGATCCCAATCAGGCAACAGGAGGCCAGTCAATGGCGTTTAAATCTGGCACACGAGACACAACAGTGTTTTCCTACATCTATGACATCCCAGAAAAAAACATATTCTGAATGTCAACATCAGGCAGACATTTTAGTATAAACTGATAAAACAGAATCATGACCATTTAAGATAGATTGCTATAAAATCTGCTGCATTTCTCACCGCTTACAGAGGATGAATTTTAATGAATGTGGAGCTCGCAGACTGTTCATCTCACTCCGGTGAAACTTTTCCACTTGTGTAATATTTCATTTCCTGGCTCAATAGTTCTAGAAACAGTGATTCGATACCACTGATAAAGTTTTAGTAGCCTTTTTGATCAGCTTACTTGAACTGAAAGTCATTGTATATGTCTACATATGCAAACAATTTCCATCATTGAGCCCAGTTTTCCATACAGCTGATTCGATTGTTAGATCGAGAAAGTTCATTTGCTGCAATTTCTAAACATATTAGATAAATGGGTTTTCCCATGAGGAATTATCACTTCAAGAAAAAACAAAAAATCAAAAACATGATAGATTTCTGCTTTAGGCGTACCTTAGACGGGAGTCTGGTTCTCATACAGTTATCATGACAATATGTGATAGAAGAACACATGATCCCATGAAAACTAGTAATAAATAATGCATCCGTACATGGGACACCGCTTTATCCAACTCCAGGTCACAGAACGCTGAACAAAAAGAGGCAAACATCCTATAGAGGTCACCAGTCCATCAAACACAGAGGCAGACACTGACATAGGACAATCAATTACTGAATATGTTTGTTTTGTTTCTGGTAGTAGTTGGATGGATGAAGAAACAAACAAACAAAAAAAAGTGGATCACTTGCTGTTGCAGCATCCAGCATCCCTCAACGATATGAATGTGAATATCAACAGGATTATAAAAAAAAAAAAACCCAAAAAACAACAACAAAAGATCACAACGTTAAAAATAATTATAAGTGAATGATGGGAATAACTTGATCTTCTATTCCCTGAAACTACAGACAGAAGAAGTGAAGTTGACCTGAGGCTGACATTTCATCTTCGCTACACAAACTGTTTTTCTTCTGTTTACCCCACCGGAGGTAAGAATCTGAAACGCCATCTGTATTTCTCACAATTTGGTTTTCGTGACGTGTAAAGCAGCGTTGTTGCTTTTTTCACACCATTCAGACTGTGTTACACAAACTCGAGTCACGATTCCGCTTCTGAGGTGGAGTTCAGCTACAGTTTAAATGTCAAATATCACTCAAGTGGAAGTGGCTGTGATACCATGTTTTTTATAATGTTCAGGCCTTAGATCATGCCGGCGAGCCACGGCGGCAGGAAAAGGCCGATCGTCCCGAGCAGGCACACGATGATAAACATCCACAGGAAGATGCGGTCAATCACCATGGCGACGTACTTCCAGTCCTCCTTCACCTGGAGACATCAAGACAGATGTGAGGTGTTAGAGTCAGCTCGACGCTCATGAAAGTGGAATGTAAAAGAGAAGAAGTAGGAAAACTAACGAAATGTGCTGTCTGTTCTCAGTGTGAAATAAATTCAGGGAATCTCAGGGACTGTGGACCTGATCCATCTGCTGTGATAACACTATCATGTAAATAGGTGACTCCAAGTTTAGAGATACTCACACTGAAGTCGGCGTCCTCGGCCCTCAGGTGGTCTGCGATGTAGTGCACGCCTTCTAGCGCACGTATGACACTTGGCGAGAGCAGGAACGGCGAATCCCTGTTGTCAACTTTCGCAGGTCGCTGAGTGGAGTTCACTCTGGCCCCCGTCAGCTGTCTGCTGGTCCCGGTGGGGGTCTCCTGCCGGCTTTGGCTCTTCTGCGGGGTCTTCTGCTGCGTTGGGGGCGTCGACCCCGGCGGCCTGGGGGACGGCGGGCGGAAGGAGAAATACGAGGTGAGCGTGCCCAGCTCCAGGTCCTCGTAGCAGCTCCTGTCCGAGTCCTCCAGCGTGGTCCCGTCTCTCAGCCAGGTGGCCGAGGTGCTGAGGAGGTTGCCGGACTTGTACCCGGCTATCCTGAGCTGCCGCCGCTCCGCCGCCGCCTCCTGCTGGAGCATCAGCAGCCTGCGGCGCCGGCCGTCCGGCGCCGGCCGCCGCATGAACAGCCAGCGCGGGATCAGGTCCAGGAAGACGGAGTGGACCCAGCGGGGCATCTTGTGGGTGCTGGGGGAGCGGTGGTGCACGTTGAGCACGAAGACCGTGATGACGATGGACAGCGTGACGAAAATCATGGTGAAGAGGAGGTACTCCCCGATGAGCGGGATGACCAGGGACGTGGAGGGGATGATCTCCGTGATGAGCAGCAGGAAGACGGTGAGCGACAGCAGCACGGAGATGCACAGGGTGATCTTCTCGCCGCAGTCCGACGGCAGGTAAAACACCAGAACGGTCAGGCAGGAGATCAGCAGGCAGGGGATGATGAGGTTGATGGTGTAGAACAAAGGGAGCCTCCGGATGATGAAGAAGTAGGTGATGTCCGGGTAGATCTCGTGGCAGCAGTCGTACTTCTTGGTGTTGTACGTCCCCACGGCGTTGATGATGGCCCACTCGCCGCTCTCCCAGTAGTTGTTGAGGTCCACGGTGTTCTCGATCTGCTCCAGGTCGATCTTGGCCTTGTCGTAGGTCCAGGAGCCGAACTTCATCTTGCAGTTCTGCTGGTCGAAGGGGAAGAAGGTGACGTCGATGCTGCAGGAGCTCTTGTAGATGGCGGGCGGGACCCAGCGGACTTTCCCCGTGTAGAACAGGTGAGCTTTGGTCATGTGTGTCACGGCGAATTCACCATCGGCGCTGGAAATGGAGAAGAACTCATGTGAGTGACGGCAAACTACAACGACCTTTGACCCTAAACTGCATTTTTATTTATGTTTCCTACTTTCTGGAAACCTTCTGCAGATTTTCTCACAGTCTACATTAGTGAAACCTCCTATACTCATCACTGTGTAGACGATAAGAGCCATAGACGTAATATCACCTCCTCATCATTTCATCAGTCTCATCTTCTATAATTTCGCTGCAAATTGTGATTAAACGGGCCTGATGGAGCAGAACTCCATCCGCAGCCAGCTTGACTTCATCTCCGTAAAGTGACTTCAGGCAAAGGAAAAAGTTTCTTCAAAGTGGGATTTTTCTGCTTGATTTGACTCACTGCATGCAGGGGCTCTTTATTTCAGATCCAATAGATCCCATGAACAGACGCAAAGAGAGGTAAAATAAAAGAAAAGAAATGACCATATTACAGAAAGGCTGTAAATGTGCTGTCACTGATTGGCCAATAGATCTTTACGGATCAAAGAAGCATGGTCTATAAAACCTATTCATGTCATTTCAGTCGAGGCCACTAGGTGGAGCCATCTTCATATCATTGAACATCCATTTGACCAGCATCAGCTTGAATATATTTGATGAGGGAAGAGTGTGGCTGTTAGGATACTGTGTGTTTGTGTCCAACTGTTGCATGTTTGGAAAAATGAAAATATTTCGCTTTTTCATACAGTGAACTGATGTTTTAATCTGGCTGTAAGTGGCAGAGTGCTGCGTTGCTTGTCTCTGGGTTTGATTCAGGAGAAGTGTCTTTCTGTGTAGTTTGCATGTTTGCCCTTTGCTGAGGTTGTGGTGTTGTGTCTCTGTGACGCAGAGGAAACCTGCTCAGTGTATCCACCACCAGGAGTTGACTGGGGTGTTTTCTGGCTTTACATAACCGTAGTTTGAATACACTAACAGCAGCTGCTGCAAGATTATCAACCATTAAAATGAGCAGGATATGGTTGGGCAGTGGCCTGGAGCATGACGGTCAGTACTGAGTGGATAGGAGACCAATAATCCAACCGACTGCCTGTTAAACATCCGTTCATCTCTTAAATGATCTAATCATCAAATGAAATGTTGTTGCCCTGATGCTGTGTGTCTTCTTCAGCTGCTTTTTAATCGCATCTCAGACTCACTTGTTATAGAGGACGATGTCTGGAACCCATATGAGCTCCGACGGCACTCTTATGGACGTCACGTTGTCGTAGTCTGACGGTCTCCAGCGAAGCTTGTAGTCGTTCCACTCCTGGGAAATACAAACAGCAGATGGCTCGTATCCTATTCACCCTTTGATGCATTCAGTTGTTTAAAACTGTCATAAAGAAGCAAATACAGCATTTTTTTTTTTTGTTTATGTTACTGTATCCTCGCTGATATGTTTCTAGGAAACATTTCCAACCTGTTTCAGCCACACGTTGGTTGTCATCATTTGGTTCTTCTCGTCCTAACAGAGAGATGGAGGGTGGAATTAAATTACACGACTAATAAATAAGAACCTGAATGTAGACCGTTTACTGTTTGTGACTGTCGCCCTAAATATCTCCCCAGAGCCTGTTAGAAAAACTGGCACTGGAGGAACACACTGGTTGTTATGCCATTAACATTACCAAGACAAGACTCGTGGTTGGATGGTGAATTTAAAGAGATGAAAAGCATCCCCACCACGTCGATGAGCTGAGCGATGGAGAGTCCGAACTTGACGATAACCACGTCGGAGATGTTTGGCACAGGTCTGGACCACTTGTTGTACCCGGCGAACAGCGTCTTGAAGAGCTCGTCCTCTGCGTGCGAGTGGGTCTTGTCATGGCAGAGAACTGTGAAGAAAGGATTTCTTTCCATTGAAACGGCGCAGCACTCCCCTGATCCCAAAGACGAATGGAATATGGGAGTAATGGGAATTTATAAATTGGTCACATTGATTGTGCAGATTCACTCTGTCTTTCAGATTCATATATGTATTCATTAAATATATCTTTTTAACCATTTGTCATGAAAATTTTCTACTATTTTTTTTCTAATATAAAAACACTGGTAAAAATGAAGAGAGGACTTTTGCATATGTTGGCACGAGATTAATTTCTGCCTTTGTTGAAGCATAGAAGTTAATATTTATTAAAGCTACATTTAAATAATGTGGAAATGAAGTGTCAGATGGGGGGGGGGGAGGTTGAACAGTCTATGTATGAATCATATCCGAGTTCTGTCATCCGCGTCTCCCTTAATCCTCTCTTAAAGCAGTAGTAAATCTGACTGGTGCAACAGCTGAGGCTTTGGGAGGAAAGGCGAGCGCCTTAAACCTATCATGTTTCATCACAGGGTCCTTCTCTAAACTTCTAAGAATTTTCCCAATAAAGTCTTATCGATTCCACAGATCCCTTAATCTGAACTCCCAGGAGAGTCGCCGCTTTATGTGTCTGAAGTTGAGCAGGTGGAGTCTGAGGAAGTAGCTGTGTGTGTGTGTGTGTGTGTGTGTGTGTGTGTGTGGAGCTTCACAGCTCGAGGTGGATTAATCAAATTGATTGTGAATATTCAGTCAAGACACATTTCTGCAGCGACTGGGACTGGGTGGCTGTGTTATTTTCCAGTGGAATGAGAAGCGTGGAGACAGACAGGAATCCCGTCCCGTGGGGATTACCGCCGCCGCCGCCTTCATCAGTGTAGCCAGAGTCAATTACACACATCATTACTCGCCGGTGTTAAGTGGAGGTGAGATAATGCCTCGCCAGAGACGGCTGTTTATTGTGTCGCTGTCTGTCACTCTGTATTACAGCTGATGCATAAAACTATTACCTGATGGTTTTCATTTGAAGTGCAGGGTGATGGTAGTGTGGGAGGGAGTGTGTGGAGATGCACAGGAAGCCTGTGTGTGTGAGTGTGATTCACAATATCCTGACAATTGATATGATAATTTCAGCATTTGTCATTTGGGGTTTATTTGTGCAGTACATAAAAAACATCATTGAAATACAGTGTTATAGTTTTCTCATGTCTGTGTTAAAGAGGGGGAATAGGGGTCATCGTTCTCAAGGTCACTAATGTCTCCTGATGCCACTCATGACTCAAAGGGGCTGTAATTATTATACTTATGAAAAAAGAGGCCATAATATTTCTCCTCTAAAGATGAAAGAGCAATATAACACCTTTTTGTCAACTTATCCTCACAAAAAAGTAAATAGGCTAACTTTAAAATCCATAAAATTCTTGGAAAGATCAAACATTGGAAGAACAACTCAAGCTTGACTCCAAGAACGACCTGAGAAGTCAAAATAAATGCCAGATTGAAGCTTCCATGACACTTTCACCCTTTTTTCTTTGAGGCAGGAGCTTCAAACGTAGAACCGTCGGGCAGTCCAGGGCGCGATAACCAGATGACGGGCTGAAACGGTGCACAGACAAACCCAGGAATACATGTAAATCCGATTAAATGAATTACCGGCCATGCTCATTGCTTGTTTGGCACGGCTTCAGCGGCACCAGGCGCAATCGAAACGGGCCCGCAAGGCTCTGCGTGACACAGCTTTCCTAAAAATGAGCCCTTTCCAGTAATTGTTTGTCGAAAACAGACATTAGAGGTGGTAATTAGTCACTGTTAATTTGCTCAAGGTACACTTGGACTCTTCCCCTGCCATCGTCAACTAATTTCAATCTGGCAAAAACAAACGTGCACCAGAGACTTCTTATCTGCTCTCTCGACAGTCAGGGCAGTGCGCGTTCATCTGTCAGGTGCATCTGGCAACCGCCAGATGCGGAGTTTGCGGGAAAAGACTCTTGGGTGCCATAGATCAAAGCTTCCTGCCAGCCCAGAACCTGAAATGAGATGACACCTCCAACATCCGGCGCGCTGGGCCGGGGATGCTGGACTGGTGCCAGGCCCCTTGGCGAGGCGCACGAAGGCCTGATGATCAAGTCAGCAGCTTCTCAAGCCAGAGGCGCTCTTCCTGAAATTGGACTGTCAGATACTTGCGGTCAAGAGTTCAGCTCGAGAGCAACATGCAACATTTGTGTTTCAGCGTCCGTCTGTGTGTGAGAATCACCGAGCTCACGCCGGAGAGACGGACTGTCGGGTCAGCTGGCACGAGATCAGTTACCTGCATGTGTGGCTGCTGCAGCACGAGAGTGTGAGGGGAGGAGACGCAGGCTGTGCTGAAACCCACCAACATATGTCCGAGGAACATGTCATTTTAGCCCTGTGACACAGTTTGGGGTACCTGTTTCTCTTGATTCACCCTCTGTTTGCATTTCCAATACCATCATGCTTCAAGACACAAATATTTGAGCAACATGCTTTTGGAAAATGTGAATGTTTGCATTGTATCAGCACAATTTTGGAGGGTTTTCTTTATTAAAATGCAAAAATCTGACTATTTAAGTCATTGAGTTGATTTTTTTATGCAAAATTCTACCTGCTCATCATTTGCTGATATTGAAAACTGTGACATGAAACTTCTTCTTTAGACATTTTCTTGTCCTTTCCTTTCCCACACCAGTTGCCTTCATGTAATTCTTGCATGGTAACCTCATCCTCAGCATCCTTTTCCTGACAGCTATCATCTCTACCTCAACATTTCCCCTCCAAACTGTCCAGCAGGAGATTTCGGTTTAGAACTTCTCATTCCTAATGGTGTTTCTTGGGCTGACTTCCAGGGAAACCCTCCACAGCCTCCTGTCTTTTGGTCAGTGCCAAACCATTTTGCTACACTGTGACCTCAAACTGTTTGGCAGTGAGCAAGTTGTGCCTGTTTTATTGTTGTTTTTCATTCAAATGTACAGTGAAACTTACAGCTTTTGGCACCTGAACAAAGAAAATGTGCTCATTCACCTCTTAGATTCCACTCCACCTTTACAGGCTGTAAGGAGCCGCTACTGGAAGTGGAAGTGAAAGAAGGTCCTTGCAAATAGGCACAATCCCTGTGATATCTCCTTGTCACTCAGATTGAGACCGAGATTGTGCCTGTAGTTGAATGTCTTCAAACTGTGCGACTTTTGAGTAAAAATATGTGATGATTGGATGAGGAGCCAAATCAGGAAACATTGTATTATAGAGGCTTCTTTATAAATGTAAACTTGATCTCTTGCTGTTATTTGAATGGGTCACAGCATGCTCTTTCTCAGACTTGTTTCTAAAAGTGGTTGATCAGTAACGACCTTGATGATGAAGCCTAAACTTGCCTTTCATATCTGCACAAAGTGAAAGCTGGAAAAAAAAAAGAAGTACTGACCTGACTGACTCAGGAGTAGCGCCCAGAAAACAGCCGTCCCCACTGAGAACAGGTGGTTGTATCGCATTTTGTACACTCAAGTGATAAATGTCGGAGTCCAACTTGACCGGAGTGCACGCGCGGGATGGTGAGTCCACAGTGGAAACGTCGTTATCTTGAACCCGCGGCGCGTGAGCGGCATGTGTCATCTTCGCAGCCGGGACGCATATCAGGACCAGTCCGCCGCTGCTCTCACCCGAACTGCCTTTGGGAGGGGAAGACGGCTGCGTCCCAAAACTTTACGGTCCCCCATTGAAATCGCCGCGAGCGCGCTTCACACAAGCGCTGCCGCCGCGCGCGCGGCCGGAGAGCTCTCCACCAGCCGGTGCTGAACCAGGGAGCGGCGCGGAGCTCTCCTCCTGCTGTGGAAGCTCATTTCAGTCCTGGAGAAAAAAACCAATCTGCTTAAAACACTAGATTTAGCCAGAAACAAGAAGAAGAAGAAGAGGAAGAAGAAGAAAAAACAGTCTGGATTACTTCTGCGCTAAATCCCAAAGACCGTGCGCTTTTACGCAGCGTGTAAACAAGCGACCTTGGTGATCTCGCCGGTGGCTGCAGTTTATGTTTTATTCTAAATTTAGAAGTGATGGGCTACTTCCATGACCAGGCGCGGTGTCTAACAGGATGCTGTTGAGTCCTCAATCTAATCTGACCACATCCACCCAAGAGAGACGGGAACCGCCGGAGCGCCGGTCTTTAACATCTCTCTCTCTCTCTCTCTCTCTCTCTCTCTCTCTCTCTCTCTCTCTCTCTCTCTCTCTCTCTCTCTCTCTCTCTCTCTCTCTCTCTCTCTCTCTCTCTCTCTCACACACACACACACACACACACAGGCACATCAGTCTAGTAGTGGAGTTTCTTCGCTAAGGGCAGCACTTCCTGCTTTACTGTTGATTTTCTGCGTAATTCAGAATATTTTAACAATGTGGTGCAGTCCGGTGTTTTCCTGTTGAAGTTAGATTTTGCTGTTCGCACTGTGGGGCCTGTCTGACAGCAGATTCATTTCAAAGTTCAGGTGAAGTTACAGCAGTTATTTGATTCTCAATTAGTGTCTAATTTCAGCCTTCAACATGTCTTTACCCACTTGTTTCCTGATGTTTTGTACTCACAAAAGCAACTGTATGAATTAATGTTCATCCTCACAGCACACACACACAAATGAAGTGTCTTTAATTTTAATCTTAAATTAGTAACAAGTCATCAAGAAAAAGCAACAGGCATTAAACAGTGAGGGGTTAGGTGCAGCTGAGCACACATTTTGGGGATATTTCTGCAGAAAACAGCTAGAGGGCAGACTAGCTGAATGAATAGTCTTGAAGTTTTGCCACCTCTTACTGTGTCCAATAACAACTTATCAGTGTACAAACTGCAAAAAAAATTTTAAAAAAATACATGAAACACCAGATGTCAGTTTGCAAAACATCAAACCAAAAGATGCTTTATTGCTGCTTTTCCCCACCATGATCAAATACAGTTTCTATCATGCGTTAGGGAAATTTATACAAACACACAGTTTATGATTGCGGATATCAAAGCAGTTCTCAGTCCAGGAGTCTGTTTTGGCGAGGAGGAAGAGAGAATAGCACAATAAACCTGGACCACAGCTGAAGTGTGATTGATGTGTTTGATCAGGTGAATTAAGCCGTGTTATAAGCTTTATTTGGTCTGTTGTTCTAATTCTTTTAAAATATAATCACAGGAGTTATCAAATGTTTTTTTTTTTTTCCCTGGAAACAGGATGTATCCATGCGTAGCAAAGTGCGCCCAGCGGTCGTTGCCTTCCCTTTATTTTTCGTTGTCGCAGAAGCGAGCTCTCCGTTGCCACACTCGTCATTCTGAGTGTATCCTGGCCTCCATCCTTACCCTGGAACCAGATGGCCGACGCATGGCTTCCTCCGGAGAAGACTAACAGACTCATTATGTCTGCTCTCAGAAGGCCCATCTTGTTTGATCCATAAACACTCGGCTTGGCTCAGACGTTCGCCACACACTGCTCCTATGTTTGACCTCAACACACTCCAAACTGCGTCTGAATGGAAAACAACATTTCCTTGGTTTTTGGAGTATAACGCCCATGAAAGAATGTTGCATTTAATAGTCTATTAGTCTCTCACCCTTCCCTCATTGATAAAACTAAGTTGATCCCAGCAGTTGATGTAAAGGCTGACCTTGATGCGTTGTTGCACCACAGGATAATAAGAACAATAAATTGTCCAGAGATTTATTCCCCCTCACCCCGGGCCTCATTCGGGATGCCACACATCACCCGCAAGTTCAAGGATGAGGCGCCAAGAGTTTCCGAGCCTTTTGTTAGCGCCGGAGTTTGACGATGTCTCGCAGCTGCTTGGTGAAGGACGCGTGCAGGGCCTGCGACGAACTCTCCAACCTGCTGGCCGTGTCTGCGGCAGCGCGGAGCATGGCCTCCAAGGCTGAGGACTCGGCCCGGATTCTGCTCCGCAAGGTGGAAGAAACCAAGCGGCCGGCGGAGCGACGGGCGCCACATGAAAGAGGAAACACCAGTGAGTGAAACACACTTCTGCAGAGCGATGGATGATGGAGGACTGCTGTGGAAACCAGATGAATAAATAACTTCTGCTTATTTTGTGTACTTTTTGCACAAATTCAAAAAAAAAAATTCTTGTTGTTCATCTGTCTGTGTTTTGAAGAAAACAGACTCAACCCAACAGCAATCTGTATGGATTAGTCCAGAAGAGAAACAGGGAGTTGATGAAAAGGGGAAACCAAACAGTCAGGCCTTCAGGACAAATCAGGAGGGCGGACAAGTGGGAGGAAAACAAGACACATGGAGTGCAATCAGGGGCGGGACGAATCGTCTCGGGGGAGGAACAATGGACCAAACACACACTGAGCAGTGGAGGGAGAAAAGAACACGGGTGTGACAAGAGACTGAAAGGACAGACAGAAGACGGAGAGAAGTTACTGGAAACCCGACAAGGTAATAAAATGTAAACTACAGTTAGAACATTGGTGGCATTGAACATTGGAACCAACATGGATTAAAACACGGGATTGTTGTGACGAGGAATCCAAACTGAAAAGGTGATCTGCTTAAAACTAAACACAGAGCTGGGAAACGCGCACATCTTCATCACACAAACAGATTTATCAACAGTATCAGTTCAGCTGGATGCGCTAAAGTAATACACCGGTATGATGAAGCATCAACTCTCCATCATTTCTCCATGAGAGCAGTTAAACCACTGCAGCAAACTTCTCCCCTTTATGTGAATCTGCACTGAGCTGAAGGGGAAAAACTTATCTGATTTTGCGAGAAAGCCCGAGTGTGTTAATCTCACTTTGGAGAACAGGGCCTGGGTCGATCGCAGTTGAGGTTGACAAACTAATCACCTTATAGATTAACTGATCCATCTCTTTTCATTAAACGCAGTTTTTCTTCTCATTCACTGAGTAGCTTCACTGAAAGTGAGCCGGTCACACGCAGGTGAGACAGTTAACAGCTCTTCTCTATTTTCACACCATTCTTTATCATGAATGTTTGAAGTGAGGAAAAAGACTGGATTTAACTGTGATAATCATTATGTACACAGATAACTAGGAGCATGTTGGATTTTACTAATTAAAACCACATCAAGTACACGTTTTCCTGTGCTGCACTCACTTCTGCATGCCGGTATGGGAGTCGGCTGCATCTCCCTCCAGCTGCTTCTCCAGATCCTCCTCGGCTTTCTCCAGCACTTCATGGCAGCTCTTATGGTCCTCTTGTGTACCGATGACGTTTTCCTTGATCACGTCCTCGTAGCGCTGATCCCCCATCTCCGCCCCCACGAACTGCTCCAAGTTCTCCACCACGGCCTTGTTCCCCTTCTGTATGGCCTGCAGGTAGGCCAGCTCCTCCCTCTGGGCCTTCAGCCTCCGAGCCCAGGCGACGTTGGTGTTGAAGAAGACCGAGCACCTGTCCGCCGGCGGCGGCTCCTGGTGGAGCTCGGGTGAAGGCGACGGGGAGAAAGCTCCGGGCGAGCTCCAGTCACCGCCGCTTCTCACCTTCACGGGCTCATCGCCGGCCGCTCGCATCGTGCCGTTGGCGGCCATTACGGTGGAGTAGAGGTCAAAGCCCGAACCCCAGTCACCGTCTCCACTCTGGCAGAGGGCTGGGGTTGCCATGGATACCAAGGCCAAGATGACGGTCATCCGACAATGCCACATGGTAACCTGGAGAGGAGGCAGGACGGCGTTCGTGTTGTCAGGATGAGTGGAGTAAACAAATTCTTCAAGGTCTGTGGTCTGTCAAACTACCCAACAAATGGGAAAAAAATAGCTAAAAACATGTATAATGCAACAACTATACCAGTTTCTGCACCAGAAAGTATCATTAAAATTAGCTTTATGTTGACTTTATAGTCATTTTCTGCAGTAATTGTTTGGGTTGATGAACGTATGATTAAATATGCACATTCATCACTTATATTCTGCGCCAAAACAATAACAAATTTAAATTTGAAGGTCATTTCAGGGCTTTTCCACCAATCCAGCCCACTCCAGATGAAACCAGGCCTCATATGGCCATTAACTAAAATGAATTTGACTCCCCTGGTTTAAACTAATCAAATATTTCACTTTGACTTGTCTTTATTTCCAAACAGTATTGAAACGGATATTGTTGATATCATCCATAACAGGCAAAACCACTGTGAAAGCAGGGACCCAAAAGGATATTACTTTGTCATTTATAGCTGTATAATTTATATCTCCAGCACAGCGAAAATAAATGATAATACCAAAATAAGAAAACATTCTGCAAGATGAATGTTTTGGTCAAATCTTAAAAAAACAACATTTCATTATTCAAGGAAAACCTACTTCTTCTATCTGTTTAAATATGTCTTTGACTCATTTATTTTCTTGATTCAAGTCAGCTGAATCAGCTCAACATGGTGTTTGATGCTTCATTATGTTGCTTCTTGAATCATCCACTCTGCTTACATGCCGTCATCATTGAACCAAAATTGTTTTTTGTTAAAACTGAGCATCAGCCCGTCTCATGATGTTTTGGCATTTACCTGCATTATTTGCAGCTCCTGGCTGCCGTTCCCTCTGTTGCACCTTCTGCGCCAAGCGTGGTATAAAAATGTCTCCTATTTATTCTTTAATACTGTTGAGGCTTTGAAATGTGATGCTCCGATTGTTGCGCTGTATATTTTCACAGAGGTGATTCCTCACATATGCAGTTTATCAGGTGAAATATCCTTTTCCTTTACCTTCTGTTAAATGTCATTTATTGTATGCTGTGTTATGAAATGCATGAATCAGTCACACAAGAAGGAGGCTGCAGTTGGAAATCTGATTGCGATGATATAGAGAGAATGAGTGGCGATGCTTTCATTGAAGTCATTTCACCTGATACAGTTAACAGCAGCAGCTTTTATAAGCAAAAGGTTTCCTCGCTCATCAGCATTTTTAACCACCAGTTTTCAGATTGTTTGAATCCAACTTCACAAGATAAGATGGAACTGAAACTCCCAAAACAAATATCGATGTCAATATTCACTGCGGACATTTGGCTTTCTGCGTCTGCACTCTGATGAACCAGCAACCTGTCCAAGGTTTACCGGACTTCACCCATGGAGGAGCTGCAACTGGTGGAAAATAAATCTCCATCCTTTAGTAGCCTGAAGGTCCAATTTACACAACTTCAGTTTTTGATATTGAATTTTAAATCAGAATTTGACTTAATCTGGGGAGATATTTGTTGTTTTTTTTTAATACTCCAGCCTTTTGAATCCTCTATCAGTTTCTGAAATTGCTTTTAGTTATGTTAACAAAGTCAGGACTGCTCTCCCCAAGTGTTCAGAAATGTTTTCTTTTTTAGAATTTGATTAGTTTTTCATCGAGATTCACTCGACTGCATCTGTGCTTGTGCTTTTCAAAAGAAAACAGCAGGATTTTCTGATTAAAATGTGTTTTTATCAGATTTTGCTTTACCATTTGTGCTGCCTGGGTTTGAGTTGTGGTCATACGTTGTTGGGCGTTTCGTATTCTGTGGTACAGATTCGTAACCGCCCCCTTTTTAGCAGTGTTGCTGTTTTTAGTGACCCTGCAAAAGCCTGACGACATCTGAAAGAGCGACGAGTGAGCTGCTTGTCTGCAGCCATCGCAGAGTCCTCTCTCCGTCTGGAAACGTATTTAGAAGCTTGCCGGGCTCGTCCTGCTGTCGGGGCACATTTGGTTTCGGCTGGAGTTTGCTTTTACAGCAACCACAAAACCATTTAAAACCCTCAGCGCTGTAGTGGAAATTTGAGTTAGTCTTGTCCTCACTGCAGAAGAGACACTGTAAAATGCTCTCGTTTTGTCTTTTTTTTTTTTTTTCTAAAGATGAGTCGTGGCGTGGCCTGGACCCATAAACCGACCCTCTGTGCGTTATTACTTTAAACGCTGACCTCATGTTACGTTACAGCAGATGTGGGACGGACGGAAAACAGAAACCTTCAGGCCAATTTGAGCTGCAAGCAGAGACACAGTCCAGGAGCAGGGTGTCCTGTTGTTACATTAATAAGATTGCTTTCTTTTGACTGACGTGCGCTTTGTAACGGAGGGACTGATATCAGCACCGGAATAAACCGAGACTTAATGAGTTTCCTCAGTGTCGACACGTGTCATAATGAAAATATGGATTAGATCGGTATCGTCTCCTGCTGTATGGGTGGGCTTTGTCATCTTGACCACTTGAATATCACAGATACTGTCCACTCATACAGAGGGAAAAAAAACTGTCTACAAGGATAAATATTTCCTTGTAGACTATTTCCTGTATCCATAACCAGAAAAGTCACTTATTTACTGAAAGAAGTCCGGATTGTTACTGAACCATAGATTTAGGATCGACACCGGCTGTAAGTGACGGCACAGTTGAGCTTTTGTTGGAATCAGTTGAAATCTGACTGGAATTTTCATGTTTGATGGAGGGTCAAACACATTTCAGTTCAGGGGTCACATACAGTCCAAATTCATCTTGAGTGGGTTGAATTGGTAAAATATTGCCATAAAAACCTTTACATTAAAAACTGATGTTTTTCTTTGTGGTGGCACAAAGTACACTCAATGAAAATGTCTGTATTTTAATAAAAAAACAAACAATTAGTCATTTTCAGTGGCAATTTAGAATTTCTCATCATAAAGCCAATTTTATTGAAACCTTCGAGTGCAAAATACATTGAAATGTCCAAAAAGCCTTCATGTTTTTTCAAGCTCGCCCTGACAACATGCCTGGTTTGCCTTTTGCAGTGAGTTCGCTAACTCTCCTGGCAGCATAACTAATATCCCAGCTCGGGTCTCAGCGGTGTGTTGTTTCTGCTACTCTTAAGAAATTTATTCCAAAAAATAATCATTATTTTCTTTTAATTTTTTTTCAACTTGGTGGGCTAGATTGGAGCTCCTTGCGTGCCAGTTTTGGCCCACGGGCCTCATGATTTACACCCCTGATCTATAAGAGGAAAAATGCCCCATGATCTTCATGATCTTCTTCTACGCTGCGTTTTCCAGCCTCTGCTTGCAGGATGCTACAGTATGAGTGAAGGCAGGATACACACTGGACAGTCACCGGTCCATCACAGGGCAAACAGAGAAACACACACTCATCTTCAGACACGTGCACATCCACCAGTTATCTTCACATACATGTGTGTAGACTGTGGGGAACCTTCACCCATGGAGGAAATACGTATAAACTCTGCACATAACGGCCATGAATGTTGGAAATTTTCTCTCCGAGAGGCCAGAATACCAACCACTTATTGCAGCACGTCCTCAACTTTTCCTTTCTTTCTATTTTTTTTTTTTATGACCATGCATTTATATTGCATTTGTTTGAGCGTCGATAAATAAAAACCTTATGGCGCACGGTGACAACATTCACTCTGCTGAGCCAACACAGCCAGGCGGAGATGTAATTCATCTTAAAACATAACACGATTGTCTCTGTGTTCAATTACCACCGCAGCAGTAAAAGGCAGCAGTCGGAGGACATTTAGTGACATTCACTGGGTCTCTAAAAAGCACACACGCTCCTCTCCGTGCGACAGGCTGGCAGGGGCAACTTCCCTTTGTCTTCTGCGAAATGTCTGCAGGATTTCCACAGCCGGCGTCTCACGCTTGAGTTGAAGCGGAGCGTTGGGCGCCCTGTGACCTGTAGGGACCTCTCTTGGCTTCAGAGTAAAGGATCCGTCGCTGTGAAGTGGCTTTTATAGGCCGACTTCTCTGCTGGCTTAAAATAGCTGACGCTTGGAAAGAGAGCAGCCATGAGCTCACACCAGCATTTTGGTGGGTTTGTGATGTTGTTAAAAAGGATTAAATCCTTCTGAAAAGAGGCTTAATGACTGACTTCTTGGTTAAATATTTTTTTTAAGAAACTTTTGTATAGATATCTTGTATCTCTCTCTCCTTGGTTTCTCAAAGTTACACTTAGATTTCTTTAAATGAAAGGGAACAAGCAGTAACCATGTACTCTGCTGAATTTCACTTTCCATTTAAAAGTAGCACTTTGAGTGAAGCGAACCGAGTGTCTCCGGCTTCGGCGCAGCCTTTTGGCCCTGCTTGTCAAAGTTTGAACAACTGTCACAACACAGCTGCTTCAAAGTTACTACGAAGAGGGTTTTCTTTTTAACGAGTCAGCAAGCGGAAGACGACTTGGCACCAATGTTTTTAACAGTTAAGCGGTTGAGATGTGCACACATCTGAATATGAGATCCACTGTTTATGCGCAGACAGATGTCACTAACTTTTGTCAGGAATAATAGTGGCGTTTCACCGCAGTCTTTTGGAACTTGAATGCAGATGTCAAGAAATGACTGTGGATTTCAAATCAATGCCGTGTACCTTTTTTGAAAATGGAACAAAGTGAGACGGCTGCTGGTCCTGTGCTCCCTCAGCAAGAATATTCAGAAGTTAAAAAGTCAAACTTACCCGACTCCAGTGAGATTTCACAACGAGAATCTGCCTCTTCCACTTCTCCAGTCAAACAAATGGACTTAAAAGCTCCAGGACGACCATTTGGAAGGCGAGAGCACAAATACTTGGTTTTCTTCTTCATGTCAGGGAAAAAAATGCAGACACACGCACACACACAATTAGGGTTTGGCTGGAGAGCGTGGTCGTCTGCGTGCCCCTGTTCAGCTGCTGGGAGGGATGTGTGGTAGGGGAGGGGGATGTTTTAGGGGGGGAGAAAGGACTGGAGCTGAATGATTTCTTTCTTTCTGTGCTGTGGAAAGAGGGGCTGGTTAAAGGAGGGGGAAATAAGGGGTGTAATCTACTTCACATCTGGGGTCTCAGGAAGCGCGAGGGCCACTTAGCACGAGGGGGAAAAATGTCTTTTTAAGGGTACATTTCCCTGGATACAGTTCCTCTTATACAATAAGCCCTAATATCAAATGTTAACAGTTAAACAACAGAATGAGTTTGTTGATGTTGTATTTTATGAATGTTTTCCTATTTTGCCTGTGGGCTGTAGTTTTATACAGAATCTGATGAATAGTACAGAATTTCACTGGCAGCAACGTGGCTGAGATCCAAAGAATGTGACTGGCGTGTCTGTTTCAAATACCTGAAGTTAAGCATCCTTCAATTCTTCTCCCGCTTTCTGTGGACGATGGGAAAGGCAGAGGGAAAACACGGAGACCGTCACATACGTTTCCTGATTATGAGAAATGAAAGGATGAACATCATCCTGTGAGGCCTCGGAGTAATCTGTCACTGAGATTCAGCAGAAATAGTGAAAAGCTGGAGTCTGTTTAGCTACATTGAAATCATGAAATAATCTCCTCTTACCATAATGTTCCTGCTCTTCTGTTCATAATATTGATGGAGTCTGCTGAATTCCAGTAAATGAGTCTCATTGCTGTGTGTGTCACATCCTTTATGGTAATAGTGTCTCATAACTGCAGCAGGACGCTCGGAAGAAAACGACTCCTGTCCGATGGTCGTGACAGAGGCTTCTTTGCATTTTAAGAGAAACGATATCGCATTAACTGAGCCATGTTTGTTTTATCGACATTTCTGCATTTACATGATGCATTTTATGACCAGGTGAGAATGGGATCAGTCTTCACAAATGATCTCGTCTCTTCGTATTTCTGGAATAACGCCCCGAGCAGATATTCAGCTCTTAATCGTCGAGGTACAAATCCGTGACATCTGATGATAGCAGCCAATAATCTGGATCAGTTCTGGTCTGAGTGATTCCCGACGCCTCCTGCAGCACAAAGTTTATCTGGAGGGGAAGTTTTCAAAGAGATCTGTGATGCTTATCGATGCCTAATCTGTGTCTGAGCCATCACAGTATTAGCAGATCAACTTAACGATTAAAAAAATACACATATTTGAAGTTACAGATTAGCAGGTATTTGACTATTAGGTTTGTTTGATCACAGAATTTCTTTTTTTTTCCTGTCTTGGTTTTTATGTCGGACACAGTCTCATGGAGTCTGTGTTTTCCTCACCAAGCCTTACATTTGGTATGTTTTCACATCTGTTGTTCATTTGTTCAGGACCAAGAGGGAAACAAAGCAATAAAATGTTTCCTTTCGGTTTATGTTCACTCTGAGTTTGTACAGATGGATCAAAAGCCAAAACATGAAGTCATATGTACTGACAGGCGTCGTCGCCGCGGAGCGTCGGCCACCGACGATATGAAAATAACAGGCTTTTAGTGGCGCACCACTGAGGAGTCCTTTCAACGAATGTGTTGAAAGAAAAGTTCAAGATAAAAGACCTGATAAGTTAACGCTGTTGTTTTTGGAAGAATTCCAGAGAGCAGATGTAAAAAGTGCCACGGAATAATTGTGGAATGAAGGATGTGAGGCTACTGTGATTTACTCCCAAATGTAAAACGTTCAACTTCAAATAGCCATAAAAACAAAGCAAGAAAAGCAATAAAACAGCAAATAAACTGGTGAATAAACCTTCTTCCTGGTCAACACATTTCTCCAAAAGTTTCACAGTCCCCACACACACACATTGTGACCTATATGAGCTACAATTAGCATAAATGTGTTGTTTTTTTCAAAAGGAGAACAGGTAGCATACACAACGCTCTGATTTTCAATGCGGTTTGATTTAGAAGGTTTCTTTCATTGATCTATGATAAAAAGGATGTTCTCTCCAGCAGTATGTTTAACAACACTGTACACTCAAACCTTTATTGTAATTCATATTCCAAACTGGCCCAGAATGAAACGCCCCACTGAAAAATCAGGAGTCTTTCATCTGATTTTTGGTTTTCTTTGGTTGAACTATTTACACAGTTCTCGCTCCAGCGTTTACAAGAGCCTTGAGGAAGATTTAACAACACCTGTGAGCCACACATGCCGTCGTCCTCGCGCAGCACAGAGCCAGATGGTCCTTGTCAAACATCGCGGCGCTTAAAGCCCACAGCTATGTTTGGACATGCATGTAGCGTGTTCAAGACGCTCGCTTTTCTTTCTTCCCCTTGAGGTCAGAAAGGAGGGAGCTGCTGCTTCTTCTTCTTTTTTTTTTTTTTAATCCTCAATGTAAACTATGTCACAGAACTGACTAGAAAAAAAAAAATCCTTGACTGTAATGAATGTTGCATGACGTGGCAATGAAATACAGCAGCTTCCATTGCATTTGTGGGGAGAAATGTTTGAGATACAGCTGTTTAAATTATATAGGAGGAGGCAAACTCGGCGAACCGTGACTGGGGATTTATTTGTGGGGAAGCGGACTTTCTGATGAGGTCCTCTGAAATGTTGTTTTTCTGTAAACTGGAAGCAGAAGCATTTAACAACATATTATTCCAGGTCAACAGATCATTACCACCAGTTTATTTTTTTATTGCAAGCACAGTCGTGCGATTGCAATACATTTTCCTTAAATACAGCCTGAATGTGGTAAAAACATAACCTTCATTTTTTTTAATGTATGAAGTTAATTTTGTTCCTGCTGTACAGAGAAGTTAATTATATTCAAAAGGACGTTGTGCATTCCTGTTAATTCACTCTGTTTTCTCCCACTCTTTACCATTTGAACATCAGCTCTAAAGAATTCAATCTCAGACGAAAGGAAAACACGAACGCACGCAGCGATCCGCTGGAGTGTTTGCAAAATGCATAGAAGATTAGACTGTGACCGTGAATATATTGACCAAGAAACAGTTTCAGCGTTTTCTAATTGACCAGGACCTCGTGCGCCCCGAGGGCTGCTATTGACCAAGGCCAAGGACTCGCTGCTCTCTGCAGCCACTTATCCACAGCGGCGAGCGAGCAGCGAGCGGCGCCGTGTGCCGGTGCTGATAAACTCCACTAATCCACTCTGGGACCCGAACACGGCTCCGGCTTTTCTTAGAGCTCAGAACCGGCACGCGCTGCCACTTTTTACCCACGTTTCCCTTTACACAAGGACTGCGGAGAGTAACAGGCGGGGATTTGTGATAATGTTCACATTTAAAATTACTTGTCAAAAATGAGGGCAGCAATTAATAAACCTGTCCCCGGAGGCGGTATTGCCAGTGGAAATTGTATAATAGCTACAATTTGTCTATTTTTAGTTTGTGACACATGAACTTGACCACATTACCACCACAGAGACACGCTTATTGATAAAGCTGTGCTCGAGCAAAGTATTTTAGATAAAGTATTTTAAATGTTCAGACTATTTGTATCAAGATCTTTTTGATCCATTCAATCGCAATCTTCCCAAACCACACTGGATTTGAAATGCTGCATGACGTTTGACTCTGAAGGTTCTCGTTTTGTGGCTCAACACATCCCATTAACTTCATGAAAACTTTTACCTGCAATGAGCTGAGGTGAAGCGTATCTTATGATTGCAGCAGTCAAGTTCATATCAAAACCAGACTCTTCATGCTAACTTATTTTAATTTTCTCCGAGAAAGATGATTTTGTAATGACGCTGTTTCTGGGTTTGTGGGGGCCCCAGGCAAAATGCTGTTTGGAGGTCCCTAGATAGATAGGTAGGTAGATAGATTCTTTATTGATCCCCTTGGGGTTCATCAAACTGTGATGAGGACAACCCCGACCCCTAAACTTCATGAGCAAAACAGGCTGCAGTTAAAATGAACTCGACTTCAAGTTTGTTAAGTTAAACTGATGAAGATAAAACTACAATACACGGGAAACAATCTTCTAAATGTCAATAAATAAAATGACTTAACTTAAAAGAGGAAAATTCAAAATATCTGTTTTAAAGTACAACAATGAAAACAAACCAAGACTTAAAATAATGCTTAATTAACATCAGTCACACACTTAGCAGAACAATACCTAATAAAAAACATTATTCATGGTAGCAGTCAGAGTGTATTGTCCTCAAAACGCCCGTAATAAGTAATAAAACTAAGATAAATGATCCATTGCCACAATTGGTGAAAATAATCAACACCATACATAACAAATCACTTATAAAACAAACCTTTAAATTAAAATATCAAACAGTCGCACACTTACATACTGACATCCTTTTTTTTTAAGCCAACAAATATGTTTTCTGTTCAGAATATGAATGGAAATTACATGTGACATAAACGCTCCAACTTTGTGTTTCTGCTTCAAATGGAAATCCAGAGTTTTGAGGAAAGATGTGTTTTCCTCTAATCTGTTCTCATTACCTAAGAGCTGTGGGTCAAAGCTGGCAAACAGGCCAATGCAGCGTCTCCCTCTGTGTGCGTCTCACCCCTGTTCAGACTGCAGCCAGCTCCAAAAAGCCTAATTCGACCTCCTATTAGTGTTAAGTGGAGACTGAGCAGTGAAGGGCCACTCGGCTCCAAGCCTTCCTTTTCATGTTCTGCATTTCCTAACAGATGCCACCCTGGAAAAAGAAAACGCAGACCTCTATCCAAACCTCATTATATCAGCCAAGCAGCAGGAAATGAGACGGCCTCAGGATATTGTAAGTGCTGATCAATCAGACTTGACACTGATGTGGACCAGTGGAAACACAGGAGTGTGCACGTATCACAGGCAGAGTGGCCGAACGTCCCACTTCTCTTAGCCCTATGTTTAATGTGATTAAACCTTGCTGGATAAACATGAGATGAATGGTTAGAAGGCATACCCAAATTCAATCAGGCAAATATAATTAGCCATTTCGTAGGCTTCCTGGAGATCACGAGGGGAAAATAGAGGACTACGTAAAGGAAGTCATTGCTTGATGCCATTTTACAACTATATCTCCACTTACTGGAAAGGCCATGAGGAGAAATTGTACGTGAATTCAGTCATAAATCTCGCATTTTGTTTGCGCAGCATCTTACGATCTGCTGTAACGCGGTCATGCGTTAATACAAAAACGTTTGTCATTTATTAAAGTGCTGTTATTAACTGTTTAACAGCAGTTAAATTGTGGGCCTCATCCACAGCGTGGCTCACCACCAATATTTTTAAGGGCTCGTGCACCGTTCACTCCCTGCTCACAGTTTCCCCGTGGCTCTCTTTATTGATCTGTGCAGCTGAGGACAGATGTGCTGCTCCAGCTGGACGGGAATGTGCGGCTGGAAAGGAACCCGAAGCCAACCGTGTTGGACAATGCAGAGGAGCAATGTTAAAGCAACTTGCCGTTCATGTCGCTGAGTCTCACGTGGATCTGCTTCGGCTCTGGGGTCAGGATGAAAAAGAAAAATCAAAATTTACCTTCGTGCATTGAGGCTCAATATATTTTATTAACTTCTCGGAGCCTTCAATAAAGCGTAAGCACTGAGTGTGACGAGCGCTGCTCAGGAGGTGAATGTGGTGCTCGTGCGTCGCTCCGGTGGAGGGATTAGATGCCAGTTTTGTTCCGACATGCTGCCTTGATTTCATTTTCGAGATGCAAATCCTAACAAACCACGCTGTTTTGGCTCTGATGTTCCATGACCCTGAATTGAGTAAAGCGGTAAATAAGATGAATCTTTTAGGTAACCACTACTAAAAGGTGCTGACAGGCGAATGGCTACTCTAATCGTGTGCATTTCTAATTATAATATCAAGAAGAGTGATATTAAATCATCTGGGCCTCATAACAGTTGGATGCTTCTGTTTTCCACTGAGTTCGACTGTCAGAGACTTTTCCCGGTATCTTTATCTGAAGACATTCCTCCCGTTGGAACTGAAGCAGAAATATCTCTGGTGTGGTGAATACTGTAGCATCCATGATAAATAGCCACATGAACTGATACGGAATCTTCCCCTGATATATTTATTTCTCTGCAAGCAAAACACTGCATTTAACTTGGCTTTTTTTTTTGTCAGTAGCTGATGGCATCCTATCATTATCATATGATTCCTTTTTTTCATAAAGATTGACAGGAATACTACATCACAATACATAACTGCTGCCATTAGCAGCTCTGAATTTGGCTTGAATTTGGTCTTTTGTGTTTAGTATACATGTTAATTTTGTGTGAGAGCTGTTTATTTTCTGTAATTTCCTACTAAAAATAAAATCATCATTTGATGCTAATGGAAGATATTGGAACTCGAATCTCACTAAAAACCTAAAAACCTTTATACCCTTTGTTCTTTATGCATTGAGTAACGTGTGGATGTTGCCATCGGGTGAGTTTTACAGTCAAGATTTCCTAAAACCCACGATGTGCCAGGTTTTAGAATGAGCTAATGAAGATGCATGAGACGGATTCAGAGCTGCACGAGGATATATAATATATATAATGCTGATTCAACCATGCATTTCACTGAACACACTTTCTATTCAGTCCATGCAACATAATGACGGCACAAATGAGCGAACGCCTCACACTGCGCCGCTCGACAGGATCTGACCTGGTTTCCCTGAAAGGCTCCTCCGTGGGTTTCATGGTGAATGCTGAACGTTTCCACAGAAAAGTGTTGTCTTGCGTTCATTGTGCTCGTCGTAATAGAGGTTTAGTGCTCGCTCTGACAGTCTGACCTCTCCATCGCTCCGCGGCGGCGGCGGTTTGCCGGACGCTGCGGCGTCGTTCGTGAAAACCTCTCGCCGCTCACTTCGCTTTTAGTCCTTGAAGTAAGAGGAGGAAATCAAAGGGGACAGGAAATAACTTTTAAGAAAACATCTGGGAAGCCAGCGTGATCTTTCGCCATGGTCAAGCCTATCAAATCTCAAATAACACTGGAACACTGGCAACTTTTCTCTTTCTCCAAGTTTTTTTTTATATAGTTTTTTTTTTTAACAATCTCCTCCACACTAATCTTCTTTTTTTTTTTTTGCCCCATTTCATCTCATGGTTTTTTTTTTTCTTGCTTCCCCTTTTCTTGCAAATACCCATGAAGTGAGGCATATTGTTAAAAAAGCGATAAAAGACCTCAAGGCAACAATTTGCTCAATATAGCACGTAAAGAACTAAGTCTGTTATACCATATAATTCACAGCTGGGGATTCTCTTGCTGAGGTTGTGTGATTAAGTTTGAACACATTGATGGTTTCAGAGATTACGATATGTTTGATCTTCTCCATACCGGTGACTGTACATGAATAGAACCGGAAGACTCCGACTGTGCCAGAATGTGCAAATATATGCGAGCGTTTAATTCCACTGAGGAACAAATGAAAGAAGTTTTTCTTATCTGTGAATTCTTTCAAGCCAGAATTTGACTTACTGATAAAAACAGTGCATCCAACTTGCAGGTGTCGAGAAGTCAAAAATCATCAAAAGAATAATAACTTAGCTGCCTAAACTTGGCATTCCGAGCTTCAACACACTGCAGCAAACTGCATCATGGGTCTAATGTTAATGGGTGGATAATTTAAATCAATAAAAGTGTGGATTGTAGTCTTGGGAATACCATCACAGGAAGCATTGCCACCTGTACCCCTCCATCGTCTGAGAGAGCCGGAGAGGACCCGGACCCCAGCTGTGTCCTCATCCCAGCAGGAACTCTTAATCAATATCAAACAGCCCAAAGAGGCATGTCGAGAGCGGCGCGGGTCAGGGTCACAAATATCATGTGCCAAATTGAACACAAGGTTTCTTGGAGAGCCTTCCAGTGCCGACCTTTGAATGAAGATGAAAAAAGAGAGTTTCTGGCTCAGAGCAATTCCACCTGAAGTTTTGGCTTCAGAGTAATCATCAGAAAGTTAAACAATTTCCAGATTCTTTAGCACCTTTAGAAGTGAATGAAAAAAAAAGTAGATTTAAAAGTCTCAGCCAAATCATTTCTCCTTTAATCCTTTCTTGATGTAGGGTTTCCCAAACAGGTGCATTGCTGTACGACCTGCCATCGGCATTCTGGTCACACCGGCGCCAAACCGCACCGCCGTAAGTCCTCTGAAAGAACCAGGCCGTCCTTCAGGCTCTCGTCAAGTCTGCGCTGTTAATGGGATTTCCTCACAGTGCTTACAAACTGAATGGGCTCTAATGTGAGAGAATATTTCCAGGAAAATAAATGTGCTTGAGTCCCAAATTTAATTTAAAACGTTGCACTGGCTTTAAGAGGGTGCGTTGTAATGCCCAGGGAATAACACCGTGCTCCAGTGAGCATCCGAGCACCGGGAGTGGGATTAAACACTGCGGCTCTGGATCCGCCACACACTGAGACGGCCTCGGCGCGGTTCAAACATCAGCTCTGATTTTAGCAGATCAGTGTACTGTGAGTGAGGCGCAGGTGAAATGGGTATAAAGGGCTGATATCCAGACGCACGCTGGGTGTGGAATTTCTTTTGTTTTGCCTTCTTGCTCCTCATTTCCTTTGTGGGTTCTTCCACTAACCTTTTGCAGAATAAACGCACGCGTCACTGCACTCGCAAAACACTTTTGATGCGATTGCTACTGACACAATATTGCATAAAGTTTGAACGGAAGCGGAATGCGAATGCTGCGTGATCGCATTAACGCACGGACATTACTTTATCAGTAAAGCTCCGTCTGGCACATCATGCAAATGCGACACATCAAATGTACGTGTTGCATTTCAGTGAGAAGTTTGAACTCTCAAGGTGGGAAGGTACTGTTCCTGAGACTGCTGAATGTGGAATGAATCAGCATAGATATTGCTTGATACAAATATTAAAGCGGCCTTCCCACTTTTTGTCCGACTGAACAAATGCCCCGGAGCAATTTCATGATGCGGCCATTTTATTTTGGCGGTATTGTTTCATGATTATGGACACCGTCACTCATGCATCTTTCATATCTCACTTGTGGATTCCGGAGCGCATTTCCTGCCTGAATTTTAGATGTTGGTTCGTCGAGCGGGAGGGCTGCTGCTGGTGGAGGTGCACCTGACCCCATGCGTTCGCTCTCTGTGCAGGATGGAAAAACCCACTGAGGTGTTTCCACTGAATATGAGATGCGTCTTCTAAAAAGCTAAAACAGGAATAACATCTGTCTGCAGAAACAAACACGGGCCTCACTTTCAAGTGAAAGCGCATCGTTTTTATGTTTTCCTTGTAAGAAAGTTTTGTGCTTACTCGGCAGCATTTTGAAAACTTTGCTCGTTTTATTCGTGCACATGCGGAAGAATTATTTGTTGGTTCTCATGGCAGAAGCTATATTTCCGCTGTCTCCATGGAAACGGAGCCCAGGAGTTTCAGAAAAGTTGCGTTTTGAGTGACTCGTAGCTCTGTTGCTATGGAAACGGAGTCAAGTCCCCCTGAAGATGTAGCCACAGCGCACACAGAGCGACAATCTCTGAATGAACCTGACATTATGACGATCCTTATTGGAAGCAATAGGATCCACAGGTACAAGGCCAAAGCTTAGTTTCATGCAAAATATACACAACTAAAGGTCATTCCTTCCGCTGCAAGGAGTTAAAAAAAAAAAAAAAAAAAGCTTTGGTGCTCAACTTGACTCGCAGAGGGAGTGTTGGCTGCAAAACCGTCTTTGTCAGTCTTTCTCACAAGGTTAACAGCCTCCGTTTAGCCTGCTGTAAAACCATCTTCAAAGATTGGACAGGCTTTACGGCGCCGCTGTGTTGAAGCACTGCAGCTATACACTTAATTGAGCTCATGATGTAGTGTAACGGTGTAATGTCACGAGGTCCGCTGTGAGAAGCGAGGGGGAACAAAGAGCTGGGGCTCGGCAGGTCAGGCTTGTCATTTTCGGTCTATTCTCTGAAACGATCTTTAACACCACATGGAGAATATCGAGGTTTGATACATCAGCGTCTAATCAGAACAGAACAAGCTTTCATTTCCTGGGATCAGCCTCCTAACTTTCCAGGAGTTTCATTCTCTGACTGGGTGGATATTTATGAACTATCATTCAGCAAATAGATATAATGCTAAAAGAGAAAAAATAATATGGCTACATGCATGATTGCATGTTTTCCCTTCACTGTCCTTCTGTTTTCGGATCCAAACACCTCTGTACTGATGGAAGTCACGCAGTGCAAACGCTGTTGGTCTGTCACTGTCTGCTGTTCTGGTGCAAGGGCTCCGTTCAGGACAATGCTGCCTTGTTCCTCTCACATTACTGTGCTTCGTTACAAAACCAGCTGATGGCATGGCTTTAGTCAGGGTCAAACGCTGTTGTCCATCTCTGTATATCAAGTTCCATGTTGACTGCAGAGAACTATGATTTAGCTCTCATAACGGCTCGGCGCTGCGGGATAATGCATTCACATTATCCAAAGCTGCACAACACTCAGCGAACATCATTTGATAGGTTTGAATCTGTGCCACTGAGTGTTTTTCTAGGCTCCCGTCTGACTTCCTGGATCAGAATGATTGCGATCGTAAGAAGATTAGGCTCACATTTCACATCTAATAAAAAAAAAATAAAGGGGAGTGAGTCGGTTCGTGAGCGTCTACTCACACTATTTCCATTCAGACGTAAAGGCTCGAGTTATGCCAGGAGATAAAACTAAAAGTTTTCACAACTGTGCTGTTGGTTCACGTCCCCATCCTGGCAGGTTGGAGCCGTTAAAGGCTCCTGCTGCTCACTCGGCGTCTCAGACTCGGCTTTCTATCACAGTGATTACTGTGACTCATGCAGGCCTCGCCTTAGTAAATGAGACAATCAAATTTTAATGGGATTTATCAATTAATTTTCTTTCTTTTTTTTCTGAGTGCTCCTTGGGAGAAATGTGTTAGCATTGCAGTTTTCAGGAAGTTTCAATAAATTTGTGCTTGGTCAGAAGAATGAAAGTGGAAGGAATTCAGTCCTTCGCAGCAATGTTTATAAAGACATCAAACCCGCACACCTGCTTTTGCAAAAGACCAGTGATAAGCAAATAATTCTGTTTTATTTATCTTTTTTTTTTTCCCGCTTTGTTTTGTTTAAATCCATGGCAGCACAGTGATAAAGTGTCATATCTGTTTACAGGTACTCTGATGACTCCTACGTCAAAGACTCAGAAAATGTTCCAATTATGCAAATTACACACAAGCCTGTTAGTTTTCATGAGTGTGAAGCAGGTTTGTTTATTGAATTTCAAATCCACTGACAGTGCACAGGTAAAAAGACCAAAGTTTATTAATAAAAAAAAAGGCCTGTGGCTGGGCCACAAGAGGCTCCAGTCTGGCCCACAACACAACACTGAAACCTGAGCCGAGATGTTGGTGATGCTGCCATCAAAGTTAAGTGCGTCAGTGTTATCAAGAGCCCCAAAGCCATGCTGCTACATTCAATTTCTAAAACCTTACATTATGCAACAGCTAGAGAAGAAGATTTTTGGACATATAACTGAATCTTGCATCAGATTGTTTAATTAAAAATGGCTTTATGGTAAAAATGGTTTAATTTTGAGTTTTTCTTAGTATACACAAAGAAATTGTCTGCATTTTCACAAAAACCAAACTTTAAAAAAATTTTACATTTTAAGGTTATTATGGCGCTATCTGATCTTCTCAGCTCACTCGAGATGAAACTACGTTCCCTGAACCAAAATGTGTTTGGCAGCCCTGATTTAGCGAGGACATTTCTAATCTGGGGAAGTACTGTTAGCATCAGATTGGCATCTTGAAATATACTGTACAAGTTGATATGTGGTCATTTTTGCAGAAAATTAAATGTTATTCATATTTTAGAGAGTTAAGATGGACAGCTGGAATTTAAACTACAATCGTTTTGACTTCAAACAAGTGCAGCATGATGGGAAAAAAAAGTTTAGCTATGAATTAGTTTTCCTGCTGCTTCATCTTGGACCATCTCAAAGAAATATTTTGCCCATTCGAAGGTGTTTCATGCTTTGAAAATAGATGAGAGAAATCCACACGAAGTGACATTTGCCCTTCGCTGGAGATCCAGTTCTGTTAATTCGGGCCTGCATAAGCGCTCTCTGCAGCTCTCAATTCCCTAATTCACTTTCATCACGATAAGCAAAAAGATTTCAGCGTCCTTTATAAAAGTGAATGTCAATTATAAAATTGTATGTGATTTATTGTTCAATAGAAATGCATTTATTTAACTTCCCGTTCGACACCAGTCTTACAACTTTCAGTTTTATTGGTCTTATGGTAAACAGCCCCGCGGCTCTGCATGTCAGCCTCTCAGCGAACGAGTCTCTTTTCCCATCGTAAAACACAGATGTATGATTCCTTCTCATAATTTTCTTGCTTTCTTCTGATAAACAAAATGAGTGGACCATGTCAAAGTGGAAACAATGGATGAGTTATTGCCATGTCGAACCATAAAAAAAAAGTTTTGCTCTTGGAACACAGATGGTTTCTGCTCCTTTTGGTGAAGTTTTAGATGTTTTGGATTTTTAATCTATTTACGATAAGGACACAATTTAAAATGATTATAGCATTAATCCAGTCATGTAAAATAAATAATTTTTCTGCATTTATTTATTTTGTGTGTGCCTACTTCTTGCTACATTAAGTTTAAATAGCTTTATCATTGTGTGTGTGAGTGAGAGGGAGAATAATACGTAACTGTAGTAACAGTAATAGTGACAAAGTATCAATAAAGTACTAGTTATAATAAAAATAATTATCAAAGTATGATAATGTAATAGTGTCAATGTCATACCCTAATAGATAAAACTACTCTGAAAATTGAATGTACCTTGCATAAACATACACTGCTTGGTGCTTGCATGCTGTGCTGAGATCACACTTGTCTTTCATTATGCAGGATCCCAGCTACCGCCAATACATTGCAATAGCCTGTAAGAGCACATTTGCATGTACAACAGGGCCTCGCCCTCGCTGGATGTTTCCCTTGAGCAAAGCCTTTACATTAAGCTCAACAAGCCAGCCTTGAGACCCATTTGTGAGTTTATCAGGTAGGATATCGTAACCTGGGGAGTAGTGCTTTCAGCTCATAGAAAGAGGGTTGTGGGATCGCACACCAGCCTCTCTGTGTGGCTGTGAATTTTGTGTTTGTGGTTGTCTGTTTGTGATGAACTGGCAACCTGTCCAAGGTGTACTCGTAGCATCTATTGGTGCCACACTGATTTTTATTTCTCATACAAGTTGGTAAAATATTGTATTTTGACCATATTTAATTACTTTGTAGCAGTGGAAATGTTATACCAGTTACATGTTGAAGATAATAGATTTGGAATTTAACTCGCAATTTGTTTTTTTATTATCTGATGGAAGTTGCTTTTCTTTTCTCCTGAAGTTAAGAAATGAGTCGAGCACCAGCTTCTGGCAGCTGCTGCACTTAAAAGACTTGATGGCTGATTTGCAGACGCACTGCAAGCAATTAGCGTCGCTCCGGTTCATCTGCAGTCTGGTCACCACGAGCTTAACCACAGCTTGTGTTGGAAGGAATTGTAAATGTTTGTCTTTGATTCTTGTTAACGCAGCAGAATGCACTAACAGTGACAAATTACCTGACCAGAAACATGGGCACACCCCGATCATTGTGTTGTTTTAAACTATATTTGTCAGTGGGAGACTGATAATTAATCATTCCATCAATATAAGGAAAAAATGTAGAGCACAGTGAGCCAACATTTGCTACTCTGAAACCGATTAATCACAGTCTATCAGGCCTCACTGCTCGTGCAGGGTGACAAATGGGCCTATTAGGTGCTAATTAGGCTTAGATTAAGTTGAAGGAAAGCAGTGACAGATTGAAGGATGTACTTTTACTGTGTGGAGAAACAGGGGGCACGAGGAGGAATGTTTTTAGCCCTTTTGTCTTGTTCATGACTGACAGGTTTGATCGCCTCCAGTGTTCATCATCCGTACAGATGTTTCCCAGCACACCACCACCACCGTCAACAGGTTATCGCCCTCATGGTTGTCTTCTGTGCATTACACATGTTGAATAACAAAGCAAGTTTCTGGTGATTTGGTCTTATTCTGTATTGAAAGGCTTCAGGTAGCTCTCTCTCTCACACAAAGAGTGATGAAACAAGGCACGGGTGCAGGTTTCAGGGCGGCTCTCTGGCCTCGGCGTGCAATCAAACTTCACATAATGCAGGCAGTGAGAGTCTTCCTGACCCAGCATTGTCATTCATTCGCCATCAAAACTCAGCACGGCAGAATTAAATTTTCTACAGTAGCATGACGAAAATTATTTCGAGCCTTGCCTGGCAGTGTGTTGGCCTTTCCCTTTCTACAAGCTCTACAAAAATGGCTTGCATTGGCATTTTAATGCACGTCTACATTCCCAGAGGAGGAATCTTCCAGAATTTTGTGAGACTTTGACTTTTCATATTCTACCCCAGTGAAGCTATGAAAGAAAATGTTTTGAGGTGCACAAATTGTGGAGGAAAGAAATAATAAAAACCTTGCCATAATTGTGTCATTAGAAATCACATGAAGTTGGAAAAATATTCCAAAAACACAGTTTTACCTACCAGCTGTTTTGTTAAAGCCTGGTTGAATACAGGTGAGTGTCAGAACTCTGTTGCAAAAACCAAGCAAACCTTTTAGAATTGATTGTTATAATTTGACTGACGGTTAAATCCAGTGGACTCTCGCATCCCAGGTTCATAACCAAGACTTTGCTGACGATGTGGCCCTCTTCTCCCACTCTTACCAGCATGCACAAATGAAGGTCCAGTCTCTAGCTTCAACTAAAGCTAACAGGTCTGAACATCAAAACAAGCTGGACGAAGGTTAAGAGAATCAACAACACCGTCCATAACCTCATCACCTTGGAATGATGAAGATGTACCTTCCTTCAGAGGCTAGATCTGATTTTGCTCTGCTAAGACTACTATGGGGATCCAGAAACCTAAACCTTAAAGACCAACTAACCCCCTTGACAGAGATTTACTCCGCCCCCCTCAGGATTTGAAAAGAGGCGGGCTCGGCGGATTGGCGGGAGGGGGGCTGAGTTGTTGTGACAGCGCATGCTGGCCGAGCGAGTCCGGTGACGGGCGGTGCGGTGCTCACTCGGAGCACGGAGCGTTGGGGCGCCCGGGGGGCTCGTGGGTTTTCATAACCCACCAACCCTACGTAAATCACGCCTGTGAACTACGCTAAATGATCTAACCAACTAACTCTAATGCTAAAATGATGCCAATGCTAAAACAATGCTAATCTGATAATCGCTATGAAAAAGATCGCTCGCTCTGGTCCGACTCCAACTTGTAGGGGAGGCATCTGCTTATATAGGGCTGTACTCGATGACGTATCATGGATGCAGGGGCGTGGGTGATAAGTTCGTTGGATGCCATCATCCAGCCAATCACAAAATTCAAATGTAGTAAAGCTGTTAAACCAGGTAGTAAGATGGTTTTTGTCACAAAAATAGGATCTTAAAGAAGTTTGCACTAAATTGTAAAAGTAATGTCAGAAACGAGTAGACAACAATATAAGACATGCATTTATACAGTTTATCAGCAAAAAAAGTGATTTGGGGGTTAGTTGCTCTTTAAGATCAAGCTTTACAGCAGCATCTATGCTGTCTTCCTCTACGATGTTGAGACCTGGAGGGAAACTGAAAACATTCCAGACAGGGTCCAGTTGTTTCTTGACCAGTGTCTGCTATCAGGGGTGTTTTTTGCTATGGGTGATGTGGGCAAGCACCCAGCTGGGGAACAATGTGGTTCTGCCAGCTCATCGTACCTCATTCATAAAGCACAAGCAAGCATATGACTCAATGCCACACACATGGATACGGCAATGCAACGTCATCAAGACACTGAGAACCTTCCTGGGAAACTCAGTGAGGCTATGGATAACAAGTCTGGAAGCTAACTGGAAGCCAGTGGCAGAGGTGAGCATTAAATGTGGCAAATACCAAGGAGACAATCTGCCCCTCCTGCTGTTCTGCATAGGCCTGAACCCCCTCAGCTAGATCATCACCAAGAGTGGATATGGGTACTGATTCCACAGTTGAACAATCGTCAGTCACCTCCTATACATGGATGACATCCAGGTGTATGCCAAGAGGAAGCGGGGCATCGACTCCCTGATTCACCTCACCAGGATATACAGCAATCACATTGGGATGTCATTCGGGCTGGTTAAGTGTGGGCGGATGGTATCCAGGAGAGGGAAGATGATCACTGCTGAAGGGATTGAACAACCTGAAGACAACATAAGAGATGTGGAAGACAGCTACAAATACCTGGGGATACCACAGGCGATGAAGCAGCCCGGAGGTCACTGGAAGAGATGCAAGCTGCCGACATCAAGACAAGAAAACTCCTCACAATACTCGAAGGGTTCCACCCCAAGTCCAGCGTCCTGAGGTTGTACACGAAGCGAAGTGAGGGAAGCCAAGGAAAGGTGAGTGTCAAAGCTACCATCCAGGAGGAAACGTCGTCCCTCCAAGAGTAGATCCAGAAAATGGCCCCCAATGACATCCTGCTAAGTGAACACCTCAGACATTTGAAACCCTGTGAGAAAGAGGAGCCAGAGGTGGGATCATAGGAAGACAAACCCCTACATGGCATGTACCGCCGACAAACTGAAGAAGTACCTGATATAGAAAGAATGTACCAGTGGCTGGAAAAGGCAGGACTAAAAGACAGCACAGAGGCTCTGATCATGGCTGCACAAGAACAGGCCCTAAACATAAGATCAATAGAGGCCGGGGTGTAACACGAGACAAATCTCCAGGTGCAGACTGTGCGAGGAAGCCCCTGAAACCATACAGCTCATCACAGTAGGGTGCATGATGCTGGCAGGAAAGGCATACACGGAATGTCATAACCATGTTGCGGGTATAGTATACTAAAACATCTGTGCAATCAGCCTGACGTAGTGGTGGTGGACAAACATGAGAAGAGAGCAGTATGGATGCTGCAATCCCCAGTGACAGCAACATCAGAAAGAAATAACAGGAACAGCTGGAGAAATACCAAGGGCTGAAAGAGCAGCTGGAGAAGACGTGAGCTGTGAAGGCAACAGTGGTGCCAGTAGTGATGAGGGCACTAAAGGCAGTAACCCCCGATCTGGATGCATGGCTCCAGGAAATACTGGGAACAACGTCTGAGATCTCTGTCCAGAAGAGCGCAGTGCTGGGAAGAGCTAAGATCCTGCAGTACTCTCACACTCCCAGGCCTTTGGTAGAGGACCTGAGCTTGGAGGACATATCGCCCAGGAAGGGCGAGAACAGAGTTTTTTTTTTTTGTTTTTTTAGTGAGAGAGACAGAGAGACAGATGCCAATGTTGTCTTTACGGGTTAGTGTGTTAGATAAACCCAGCGTGGATATCCTGATAGAATCAGTGTCCTTCAGTGAAGCCTGAAAGTTGTGCAGCTGTTGACCGAGTTTAATACTTTGGATTTTTTGAGGTGAATCATTGAAAACTGTCAGGATGGAGGACTTGCTTTCCCATTTCATTACTTATTTTTTAGTTTCAATAAACAAATCAAACTTCTTCTATTTACCTCCCCAATTTATTTTGAAATCCACTCTGACTTTTAGGAGGATGTATTTGAAGTGTTTTTTTTGTTTTGTTTTGTTTGTTTTTTGGCAGTTATGTACTGAAATGAAATGAGTTTTGGTCGTAAATATAATTAAAAGATGATTATTAAGAACAACGTGGAACATTTTCATCTAAAACCCATTTAATACTTTGTTTTGCTCCAAACACTTGTGCTGTGCGGCAGAAGTATATTTCCTTTCGTACCACCTTTGCCAAATGAGCCTATTAAGAAATATCTGCGCTGCTGAGGAGCTGCAGCTGTGCCGTGTGGCGAAGTGGCGCCTCCCTCAACGAGCCTGCCTGCAAGAATTCATTATCTTGAAAGCAAGTGTGGCAAAGACCGTGGGCAGGTGGCATGGATAATTTTGCATCCCTCCTGTGCCCAGTGAGTGAAGATGCCACGTTGTGTTACCGCTCTCCGCCGCTGAAGAGCACATTGGCAGGGTCTGTCCAACTGTCAGTGCGGCTGAAATGAGTCTGTTTGTAGGCATCTGATTAGATGAGGAGCTCAAGTCCGGCACGGCGGTCCGTCCTCGCTCACTCAACTGTAACTCACCCTATTCTCCCACATAATTTGCCTCCCCGATTGCATTCACTTTTTATATCCAGGCATTCCCCCGACAGCGGGAAAATGTACAAACACGGTGGTTTTGTTGAAGGTATCGAGTGAAATATCATCAAATCTCTTCTTGTAATCTCACACTGAAATCCCAGCAGCAGCACACTCTGGAGATACGTGGATCCGTGTGAGCCATATTGATCTCATTGCTCAGCACAGGGAGAGAAATCTAACTGGGGGGGGGGGGGGGGGGGGGGGGGGGGGGGGGGGGGGGTCATTGCACATTTGCTACAAAGAAGGCTCTGCTTGCATTTTCACAGGAGTCTGAGGCAAAAAGGATATCTTTAAAGCATTTGGGGTGGTATATAATAATAGGTGTTGTGATGTTAAACAGGCATTTTCACATAAAGGCGAAGTCCAGCATGTTTTTCATCATTTATCGATGGAGGCAGCGCTCCTGTCTAAGATATCTTTTTGGTTTCCTGATGGGTATTTATACAAACACTTATCCAAGCTTAGAGTAAGAGGAGAGAATAAGCTCTGAGCTTATAGATCAGTATTATGAAATACTTTTCTTCAAAGAAACATTCTCATGAAATATAACTTCTCTTGAGATAAACCTAACTTAACTACAAGTAAATCCCTTTCATTCATTTTAAAAAAAAGGGTACATTTGTAGTACATTTCAAATTAAAACAGGTTGTACAATTGTAACCAGTGAAGCGATCAGTTCATTTAATGATAAATATGCACTAATGCTACTTGCAGTAATCGCCACTTGCTCCAACTTTAATTGAAATTAGGATGGCCATCTTTTTTTTCATCAGATGGGAATAGTAATTTTAAACTTTCATGATTTAAAAAACAAAAAGAAGGTTGAACTATTTTCTTGTAACTTTTTTTTATAAATCAGTGTAATACACAATGGAAGTAATTACTGTTAGCAGGGTGCATTTCGTGAAATTATGCTGATGTTAGCACAGACGTGCACCGTCTCATTTGTTACATCCTTTACTGTTCATGTCCTGCCTGAGGCATCCAGGCTCCGTCGTGTTTGAAGTTCAAATTCAGGAAGTTTTATTGTGTTTCATGGTAAATTTCCATGTGATGCAATCACCAAGAGGCTGCATCTGTGTTATAATCAGAGGAAGCAGACACTGAAGCGCCATTGCTTCTAATCTTTTTGTGTTTCTATTTTGGAAAATTAGCTATCTCTCTACAGAACAGGCATTTTTTTTTTAACACTACCTCCAGAGATGCATAAGTAATTTGATTCCATTAACTCAACGACAAGATGTTGAGTAGCTTCTGAAAAGCCCATCTTAAGCCACACTTTGAATATGTCAAATTTATAAAGTGTCTTTGAGTAAACTGAGCATCATTTAAGTATCTGGAGGCCAGCTCTTTTGAAGCGATCAAATATGGGTGCTCTGGATAAGAGGGAGGAGGCTACAGGCACAGAAACTGACCCCAGTAAAATGGCCGTTTAGTCACAGCGGGACTTCAAAGATGGTGACCATCTGGGTTTTAGGACCCAACACTTAAAATCTCAGGTCAAGAAACTCTCCATGACTTGACGCCTGCAGTCGTAGTTTTACTTAGTCGTACTGCAGTCTGTGTTGGATGCAGTCACCTTGTGGTCATATTATGTGCACTTTGAATACTTCAAAATATAATGTGTAATACCAGACATCTGTGCAACATAATTGCATAAAACGTTCATATGCTATTTGTAGGAGTAGCTTTTAACACACATTTTCTGATTGTTTTTGTTTGTTTTATCAAAATGTACCTAAGTTGATAAAGAATATTCAGTATCTTGAGGTGCGTGAACACAGCTATACAAGTAAAGGTGTTTTCTTTATTTGGTCAGTGGTGACTCATTTCCTTTGTTTTCATCTCAACCAGCCTGGTAACACATCTGTTGGTTCCTCAGGTGCACAGGGGAGAGCTGTGCACACACAGTTTGCTGTAGATGGGAATTTATTCCCAGTCTTTCTCCATCACTCAGTCTATTCCTCACAAACGCACACAGCAGCAGCGCAGCGTGCCCTCGCTCCTGCTGATGCAGGGCCGGGACCATTAAAATCCACTTTGTCTTGGATGCTTCTCCTTACATTGTTTATACTGGAGGGGAAAAGATATCGCGCTGATCAGGTGTGGTGTGTGTGTGTGTATCGTCACAACACCAACCATCTGTGCTGCTGGGGAGTCACCCATTCCAACAGAAATCTAATTTCATTTAAGGAAAAATATATTATCTTTCTTTATTGTCTCCTTTACACAAACGTCCATACCAAATCTAAGTTTTACAGTCCGCGTTCGGTTTGTAGTTAAAGATGCTTTCCTGACTGCATTTTTATGCGTCTTACAGAATTCTGCAGATGCAAACAAGAAGGATGAAATGTTTCCTTGTAGCACAATAAAACTGACCATTCCACAATATGCATGCGGCAGAAATCTCGATATACACCAGCCAATATTTCATTAAGTTAAATTATCAACAGGAGTTATGCACTGCTAAAATTCAAAAGAGTTACTTTATTTCATTTCCAGCTGTAGAACTAAATTTAGAAATGTCTGCGGAATGATGTGACACATGAATCAGGGATGACGAAGTAATAACACAGTGGAGGAAAAAGAAAACAGAAAAATGGATCCACGGTATGCATATTTCCACCAAAAGTCAAATTAAATCTAAACCTGACCTCGAGCAGTGAGTTGGAAAATGGCGTGCACAGTTTCTCATTAGCTGCTCGTCTCCTCCATTGTCAACAGACATGCGAATAATGAAGTCGGTGGATGGGCAACATTGCAAATAAAATCATTTTAATAATCAGAAGCTGAATCAGTGTTTGCAATATTGCAGACTGTAAATGAAATACATTTGAAGCTTGCAGCGGTGTCCCAATATAACTTTTTATTCACCGACCCATCTCTATCCAGCTACCACTTTATCCAATTTCGGACTGCAGGGCGCTGGAGCTGAAAGCAGCTGGGGCAGGAACAGGGCACGCCTTAAAACAGGCCACCAGTCCAGGGAGAGAGGGAGGGAAGCACTCACATTCTCAACAAAGATAAACTCAGAGTGACCGGTGAACTTAAAACACATGTTGCTGGACTGTGGGAGGAAACTGGATCACCCACTGAAAATGGACAAAATGCACAGACAGGGTCAGGATCAGATTCAGGATAATGTCACTGAGGCAAGAGCACTATGAGAGACAATTTCCCGACGGTAATATCAGTATCAGGTCCGATATTGTGAGATATACTTGTAAAAAACCCCCAATACAAACTGGCAAGTGGCGTCATCCATCAGCAATGTGAGCAGCGGGTGGACAAGAGAGGGTGAGCGATGTCCACGGTTTGGAGATTCTTTAATATCAATGACATTGTTAATGACAACACTGTAAATTATGTTCTTCCAAAATATCAAGAGGCGGTGAAAGACTGTTCATATCACACCAGCGACTCCACAACCTGGAGCTTTTATGGCTGTTCAAGGTAGGCATGGCTGTATGGAGGTGGCTCACAGCAACTCACACGGCGGAGTGGTGTGTAACTCCCTCGCCCCTCAGTGAGAATATCTCAGCTGGATTTCAGGGCTGGGCTTCCTTTGCTTTCATCTCACAGTCATATCACTTGAGATTCACTGGTGAATTTAAATTGTCCTTAGATCTGAATGTCTCTCTCTCTCTCTCTCTCTCTCTCTCTCTCTCTCTGGTCCTCCCCCTTAGTCTCACCACCACCAGTGAATGAGTTACTGTAAATATATACATGGTTAAAAGTCCCTAACTCAGTGTATTTCTGATAATTGTGACTCCAGTACATTAGAAGAACATTAGCAGAACATGTTGATGGGACGCCTGCAAGCCGTTTTGACACCTGAATCCTTGTTTTGCTCTGATGAGTGGACCTCATTTGTGTAGCCTGCATTTCCCTTCATGACACAAGGTCAGCGGCTCTGGGTTGATGATCAATGGGGACCATCATTGGAGGGGAATCATCGCACTTATAACAAACCCCATAAGACAAGCCATGATGTGTAGAATAAAATTGATAGTAATTGGACGCTGAGGTCCTCTAAAGGATGAATCTAGCAGGGAGGTCACCCAGACATGACAGTAATTACTGTGTTGGGATCTGTACTATGTAAAACATATTAAACATGGATGGAGACCATCCAGGGTTCAGGCATGTTAACCCCTTTAAGAAGATCTGGTCAAGGTTTTACATCTGTGTGACCAAAGTAAAGACAAGAAATTATTCAAAACTTCAAAACTGATGGTTTCAGTTTCAAATTATAAAGTAAAGGGTAGAGAGTGAACGATTCAAGTTTACGATTAGAACCCTGCAGATCTAATGTTTCTATCAGTTGATGAAATACTTACTACTATTGATCTGGTTAATGTTAGTCTTTTTTTATTCGATCCCTGTTTTAATAGTAGCTGGTTAGTGTTTATTTTTTGTGAAGTCCTAATGCAGTGAGTGATGTGAATCATGTTGCAGGAAAGAAAACAATATGAGTTTTCCTTGTTGTGTTCAGAGCTTCAAAAAAAAAAAAAAAAAAGAAATACTTTCCTCTCATATGGCTAAATGACATTTCGCCAATTGATTTTATGGCTGTCGACAGCCAGGAGTTCAGCCATTATTCTGAGTGCCACATTTCTCGGGCGTGAAGGTTGTAAAGGCGTTGATCAAATGGACTCCTCGCTTTAAACAGCACAGACTGCCAGCTTGCACAAACACATTTTACACTCTTAATCAATATCTGATTTATTTTGCATCTCAAACAAGGACGGGGATGTCGGCAGGTGTTCACTTGCCAAAAACTACTCATCAAATTAAATCCACTGGACTGTCGTGATCTCAAAGGACAATTTTTTTTTTTTTTTTTTTTTTTGAGATCGCTTAATGAAACACATTCAGTGACAGAGATGATGGGAGGTCAGAGGACGACGTCGGGGATGTTATTGTTTTTTTGAGCAGAAAGTTTGCCTCTAATTGAAAAGTTGTGTAATTGCGAAGTTGAATCAAAATGACATTAAAAAATCGGTAGATGGACGAGAGATTACCTCCTCCGGATGCACGGCGTCGCCTCGCAGCATGTTTGGCGCACGGCGGTGCCGGGCATACTTCTAATCTCTCGGGACTGTAAAACATTTTGAGAGAAGCCATCTCCTGTAAAATAAGTGCGCGGTGGCAGACCTGTAAATGCGCGAGAGCCCCTGCATCATAAATCTCTTAACTTCAACAGGGAGGAGGAGGAGGAGGAGGAGGATGGGGCGCTATCTCATGAGTGACATGTCAATTATTCTTCCCTCCCACCTCCACCTATTTTACACATGGCTACTTGCCATAAACACAGCAAGCGGCGTCGGCAGACATCCCCGATGCCAGCCTGAGCACGATTTCAGAAGCATTCAGGTGAAAAGTTCACCATTCTTCGTCACCCACAACAGGATTACTCTTAATTAGAGTAATTTAGCCAAACTTTATTTTTCGTCACTTCAACTACGAGGCTGGAGACTCCTGTTGAACCTCCTTCCCCGCTTCTCTCTGACAGCCGTGGTTAATTAGAGGTCACTTGGAAGTATTTACGTCCCAAATGAAATTACCCAAGATACCGAGCGCCGTCTGTGTCTCCCAACGAGCGTTTCATCAGGGCTACATCACAGCTGCGAGCGAGGTGACTGGTGTCACGCCAACGCGCCACATCAAAACTGCCCCCGTCTAAAGGGATGTTTTCAAAAAAATTGCCGCCGTTTGCAGTTTGCCGCAGGTGCGCGAGATGCTTAGCTGTCATTTTGTTTGCGGTGCTGACGAGGGGAATGAAAGTCACCGAGGGGAGCTGTAGTGACTGAATACTTCACCTGCCCAACCTCGCCGAACAACATTCATGATGTTTACTCGCGGAGGAGTTTGCGAGTTGAGCTTTGAAAACCGTGGATTTCCAGGACTTGTAGTTTTGTGTCACCTCCAAAAAGCAGGTGTCAAAGTATATTACACAAAGTACATTCTTGCTTCTGTGTGCTTTGACCCTATAACTGTATTTCCGCCATTGCAAACACACATTGAGCTCAGTGTGAATCACTTCAGAAGCAGCTGTTTGCCGTTATTGATCACCAGTGTGACATTGTGTAATGTCCTGCGGCTCCGATGTGACTTACCGCTCCAGGCAGAGGACAGCCATTTAGGATGAAGTAGAATTAATATGTTGATCATCTCATATTTTATCAGCAGGCCCACATTTTTGCTGAGACAGTAATCAATGGCTTAACCAGAGGACTCATATATTACCGGCCAATCAATGGGCAAGCGCCTCGCTTCAGTATCACAAATATTGTGGAGAAATATTTGTTGTGCTTATGACTCCTTTTTCAGGTGTTACTCTATTACACAGTGTGTGATTTTTCAGTCTTTAGAGTGACGTCCCAGTGATCTCCAGGTCTTCCCTCTGAGAAACGGCTAAAACCAGCTCTGCCACATCTGTCATTCACTTAACAGATGAAAGTGTGTCCAACCCAATATCCTGAAAAGGCTCCGATGCAGTCAGTATTAATCACAGGGCCGGAAAGTAATTTGATGCACAGACACCGGAGCACCTGTAACCTTGTCAGGGGAATAGAAATACGTCAACAACTTTGATAAGATGCTTCCTGAAGTCTGTCAGACACAATTGGAGGATATAGGAGATTTTTTTTTTTACCCCGAGCATAAACAGATAAATAATGCTATTTACCTAAACAATACCGGGTGTGGATATCAATGAGATGCCTTCTGGAGAATTTAATATTCGTTGTTCCATTCTACCTGCATATCCAAGCAAGGAATACAAAACAGCATGGGAGAAAATATCAGAACAGGTCGGCGTTCTCCAGGCTGAAAAATAGGTGTCATGACCTGTCTTGGGTGTATCACGCCGAACACGCAAACACCCAGCCACATCAGTAATGCCAGGGTGACACCAGCAGAGGAGTGCTGCTTAGCCCCCAAGGTCAGGCCTCAGCCTCTGAATCACCTCAGCAGTCCCCCAAGACATCACTTATAATTCTGCTGCCAAAGGCCATGATTTAAGACCAAACTGTCACCTCGTTTTATTTCTCCCCACAATTCAGGAAAGTGCCGGGAATTGTTATGACCAGAGAAGATGCTGACCCGATGTCTGTGGTCCAAAGGCCGTAGTTTGTACAATGAATCACAATAACTACATTTGGAGCCTTTTTGGCAGTGTTTTAAAGTTGCTTTCTGAGACAAACTTTTAAAAAAATGAAGGTGATCAAAGCTGGTTGGTGGGTTTGAAAGCATGACTGAATAAAAGGTTTTCCCAGAATTTGGCTGTTATTTTGGCCAATATCACAATCTGGATTTTAGATTTGTCTTAATTGTAGTTAAACCAGATGTCTGTTTACTTTCTGTGTCTGAAGAACCTGGACTAAAATGACTTCTGTTTGTCAGCTGAGGCTGCTGGTAAAGTTTATGCTCAGCTTGTCTGTGAAGGACTGAAAACACAGGTATTCAGAGTTGTGAGGAAACATTTATCTGAATAAACACAAGGAGAAACAGGCTCACATATGGAAGAGAGCTGACACAGGTACATACAGAGCCACAATGCTACAAAAACCACACAGGTGAGGAGCAGGGCTTAAATGGGGAAGACACAGGTGTTACACATGAGGGTGACGAGCACATGGAGAAGACCATTGGCCAGGAGAACATGAGGTGAGGTAGAGACATGCAGGAGGAAGGACAAGGACTCGAGAGAGGATGGGAGACCTCGCCAGAGGGTCTTTGGCTTTTTTTTGTAGGATCTTCTCGTAGTGTCCTGACCATGTGTGGTCGCTGGACATTCAGTTTTGGCTGATCAGGGTCCAGCAACATCTCCACTGTCTGTTTATCGCGCCGAGTAACGGAGGTCACGATAGATACACTAATAGATGGACAATGACAACGTTTGCCTCCAGAGTGTCATAACTCCCAGTCTGTATTCTCCTGGAACTTGGTAGTTTTGTGCTCATGGGATTTTCAAGCTGCTTCAAAGTAAAGTGAATTATAGCGGCCATGGCATCAGTTCAGTAACAGTTTGTTTGTTTGTTTTTCCTGTTGGCAAGGACTTCTTCTTCCTCTGCACAACGTTTGTTGGTTTCTCTGGTGCTTTCATGACATTTGATTTTAGCACTATAGGCCGACAGCCATTGTCCAGCCATGGACACGGTTTTTTGGGTAAACAGCAGAACTTATGTGAGTTCTTCAACAGGTTTAAAAAAAAAAAAAAAAAAAATAGCTGACATATTTTCAAGTCCTTGTCCTCTGTTGCTTTGAATACTTGTAAAAAATTGTCGTTTGCATTATAAGTAAAGTATACATGCTACATTATCCAATAGTATTATTAACCAGAGGCTCCTTCTAATATCCATATCAATCCTACTTTCAAGAGATTCCCTCAGTTTTTTTGATTTTTGCGCTGCAGCTTCTTTCTTTGCCTGTACTTATCTGCACTTCAAAGAACATGGTGCTGGTGTGTGACCTGCATGTCGGAGGATGTATACGAAGACAAATGAACAACCTCGTAATCCTGACAGCAGCCAGTCATCATCTGTTACAGCGTGAAGCTCGGTGCTCGACACGTCCATGCATCGCATGTCATCTGCTCCTGAGAGTCATTCAGAGCATCCGTCAGTCATTCAAAGGCTTGTGATCAGGAAAACCTAATATCATATTTAAATAGATAGAAAGTACAGATGATCAACATGCGTAGACAAACTAGCAATATCTTATCTTGATGTGTGATCAAATGGCAGATTTAAATATTAAAAATACTTGTTCTGTATCCAGTGTAGATGATACAAACCACTGCAAATAGAAAGAGTTTCTAAACTGTATCAGCTGCATTTATTCTTAACACAAAGAAACTGGACCTCAGCAGTGAAGCCATGGTGTCTCAGCTATCGTGCATTCGTGTGGTTAATATTTGGGAGGTGTTTTGCTTTGTCAAGAATTGGGTTGGAAAAATGGAGTGCAAAAAGCCACAGTAAGGAAATTTTTCACAAAACGTGGCAGCATTTGTGCGTCTACACGAGGAAAAAGTAGTTTGTTACCCTCTGTAATAACCTTCTCAGAGTCATCAGCTTGCCAACTATAAAAATGGAGAAATGCTAGTTAGAAAACAACTAATACTCATCGTGTCGGCATTTCTTGGCCTTTCTTTTGAGTCCACCGCATGAATGGAAAATTAATTTCCTTTGTAGCGTCAGCCTGGCTTCTTTCAGTGAATACTGAGAAAAACTAAGCACTAACAGCACATCCATCACAAGCTGTTTATCTGTGTCGCTTTCTCAATACAAACAACTCCTTTAAAGGGAACCAACAAATTGTGTCCATTGTTAATGTCATGAGATATTCAAACCCAGCCAGGGCACCAATGTGCCGTATTGTGTTGCACAAAACATGGTTTGCCAATGCAAACAGAATTGTGCATCATTTCCATTTGGTGGCAATGATGCAAAACAATCCCTGTTTTTTCCCCTCTGTTGCAACAAAGCCATATATAAGTACTTCTAAGATCCTTTCTTGTTGGTCTAAATGTATTGACAGCCCCAATTTGTCATTTCCAGCCAGTGATTAGTGAGTGGGATCAATAATTGTCTCCTGCTGCAGTCACTCCTTAACAGACTGTGTGCACCTGAGTAAAAAAACAAAAGGTTTTTTGTCAGAGCTCCACTTCAATACACCGCTCCTGCTGTCCTGTTCTCTTTGTGGGTCGCCTCTCCCTTCCTCTCTCTGTCTCTCTCTCTCTCCCTCAGCAGGAGACACCATGCTGAGTCATTTGACATAGCAATCTTTCCTGAAGTTTATTAGGACTGCCAAGTCGACAATGTCAAATAGGGGAACTCTATTGCTTTCATTCAATCATTTAACAGTTTCAAATTCTCCCCTTCATGCTTGTTGCTGGAAAAAAAAAAGTTCTCATTTTATCTTTATTTCAACTTTTTGAGAAAAACAAAATTCACACGTTTATGCAAATTTCTGGATAAGACAGTCCGATCCATTGACTTCTAATACAATATAAATGTGTGACGTATGGATTCTCCTCGCTCTAAACCAATGAAAGAGGAGGGTGAAATGAGGACTGAAGCAGAAAAACAAGCCCCAGGAGGAAAGCAGTTCATTCAGTAATTTAATTTATTTCCGCCCGTAGCCAGAACTTCCTCTGCATGGTCATTGCAAAAGAAAAAAAAAAACAGCATCTGTTTGTTGTTTTTCTTTTTAGATGAATTACTATCCTAACAAATAAAACTGAATAGTTTTTACTGAACTAACAATCCAGGAATACTTCAATTATGTACAAAGAAGTAGGGCCGATCATAGAAATGTATAATAGATGTGACAGTGCAATTCCATTGTGAGTATTATTAGACATAATTTAACCTGCTTACTGTGCCATGCAATCCTAATGCATGGTGACAGTCTACTTCCAATGAGAAACAACCTCTGAGCTGCCTGTGTTGACAGCTGCTCAATAATTACAGCCACAATGCTGACAAGATGATGAAGCTAAGGTCCTATTAATGCTCGGTGCCAATATGGTTTGATTAAGATTGGTGTGATATTCAATTTGTCTCCGTGCAGATTGTCCCACAGCGCCCAGAGACCAATTTCACAAAAGATGATACCCTCAAATCAACAGCCTCAGGAGTCCCTCCGTTTCAGCTTCGCCTGACAGGAAAGGTAAACAAGGCCAGAGCCGAATGTGAAAATTACTTGAGATGCAAGTTAAAATCATTTTAAATGATTTACTATTTGATACGAGTGAACTCAAACATGGCCAACAGTACAAACTCAGATAAATATGTAAAATCTGACCCATTTGTTTCTCTTGTCTTTTCTCATGTCTGTGGTGACGCTACATAATGCCAGAGAGCACTGTAATGTCACATGGAGGTTTGAGCCCATCTGATTCTGTTTGGGTATTTCGATGTGGGGTTTGCAAGCTCTTCCTGTATCCCTTTATTTCCCCTATCACATGGCAATGTTATCAAGTGAAAATGGGTGACACTAGAAAGGTGATCGGCTCTGGTATGCTGACAGGTTCGCCTCCTACAGAATGTTCTCGTGTGATCGTGAGGATTCTGAGTGATAGAACGCACTGGCGGTCATCTGGGAACCCTCCAGAGTGCCGTGACTCCCAGTCCACATTCTCCTTGGACGACATCGGAGGATCAAAAAGCGGCGTCACCATGACCACTTGGCTCCCACAAGCCAGTTATCCCAGGTAGTTTTATAGCTTAATCTGTGGAAAAGCAATCCAGTTTTGCCTTGATCAACTGTATTTGGCTTTCTGCAACAATCAAAACATGAGCATTTAAAATTTTCAGTTGGTGAAACTAATTTACTCACAGATGTCAGTGTCACTGCGAGCGAACTGCACATGCAGGCACTCGTGCTATTTTATGTCTATATCAGTGCAAGATAATTTGCTGTCACATACTGATGTTGGCCTTAAAATGTTATCATTGGCATCAAGTAGGCTGTTGTTTCTTTTTCTTTTTTTTGCAATCATTAAAGTTTACATTGCTCCATACACCAAATGTCACTCTGCAAGCAACAGCGGCAAATAAAGGAGTGGAGGAAAAATGCAACACCTGGAGCCGCCTCACTTCCCGATGGTTTATTCACGTCCCGTGTCCCAACTTATTTGTATCGGAGAATCAATTTGAGCCAGCTGTCTCCACGTTGCCCCAATAAATAAACATATTCAAAGTGACAACCCGGGTGCCTGTGTCTGAATGCGGAGGCTGCGCTCGAATTCAATTGGTGGCTGGCAAATGAGACCGGCGCCAACAAAGCAGAGGCTGTTGATTGGATGACAGATGGAACGAAACCTTATTTTTTCCCCTCTATTTTTTTTGCTCTGGAGTCGTTTCTCAACTTGCCAGGCCAACGCCAAACAGAATCAGAACCTCTGTCCTTCCATTGTTCTCTCTTCAAATTTTTTAGCACAGGTAAAGTCAAATGAAAAGCAGTGATTATACTAATTGTTGGACGGGGTTATTTTCTCACACATGCAGAGCCATGATCAGTCAGGTCCGTTTTGCTTCATCCTACATGTCTTTGACAACATGTCAGTAAAAATAGCATGACCTTGAGATGTGTCACTCAGTTTAGTGTTTCTGAAGGGAATCTATCTATTGATCTCTGTGCTACTTGATGAATGTTGTAAGCCTATCCACGGGTGTGGAAGGTCAATAATGACATTTGACTGAATGACTCTTTAATGGTGCAGACTTTACAGTGTTTCATCCGTCTTTTGGTTCATTTAGCAAAGACGGAAGACGTCAGATCATTGCTATTCCTCCTCTGTGGTGAGGACTGCTGTGACCTGAGCTGCAGGGTGCAGGCAATCACAAAATAAGGCCTCATAAACTGTAGTTTACCTCGGCAAAGCCAATAAATGTTAAGCGCCAGGTGAAAGCATGCCATCTGATCGTTTATATTCTCGATTTAGTTTCCACAATGACATTTTTATAGACTGATATTTAATGTGAGAAGTGTTCTGTGGAATAGTAACAATGTGGGACGACACATTTTTCAATACAGCACATGACATATTCACTGCGAATAAAGTAATATTAAATTCTTCAGAGGCCAGTGGGACAAAGGTATTATTTCCACTACAGTTAGCTTTCAGTTTTGTTTTTGTTTTTATTTTCTTTGCTGAGGCTAAAGGGAAAATATGACGCCTTCCATCTCAGAGACACAGAGCTGTCAAGACAACATAGTGCCGATTTCAAAAGCAAATGATTTGATATCGCCCTCACCCTGAATTAAGCAATAATACCATCTGAATTAAATTACTTGAACTCAAGTAGATTGCTACCCAGAGGATGCTATAGATTTAACTAGTGTTAAATGAAAATCGTTCTGCAAGGCAAAAAGCAAAGCCCTGGGAGCTGTAAATACTCCGCGAGCGCACACTCATTGAAGACGCTCTTACCGGAGTATTAAACAAAATTAATGCGACTGGGCTTCTCAGTATGGTTTCAAGCAATATTTCAGACACTTTAAACACACAATTTACTGTCAAACGCGAACTAATTAGAGTTAATGATGAGTAATTTTATTTCCAGACTTGGTCACAAAACTTCCTGTAAACACTTTTAAGATGTATTAAAGCTTTAATAAGAGCCAACGATGTAATATCTGCCAGTAATGTAGGAATTTTAATTATTTTAAATGAAATGAAGCCAATAACGAAAAGACAAAAGTACAACCTTCATTGAGAGAGAGTGCTACAGCATGTTTCCTTCATCAGTATGCCATCCAGGCATCCACTTCACCTTTTTGATGAGCTTCTAGGAGCCGCAGTCCTATTTTTTTTTTTATTTTTTTATTTTTTAGATTATTGGCCACATTTAGCTGATATTACAGCAAAATCAGATTTGCACAAGATTTTTAATGCCAGCTGATCGCATTATTGACAGGTGTTACATTATTGAGCAACATAACAGAAACAGAATCCTGATAGATTAGTTTTTGTCTTGGGTTTGACTCTAACCAATGTCTGTCCTTTAAACTGTGCACTGTGAAGTCTCTGTGTTGTTGAATGTGGATAAACTCACCCGGAGGCTGGTTTATTTTAGCCCATCTGAAAAGCTAATGATCAGCAATGCGACATACATTTCACAAATGATGCTTGAGGTGATAACCACTACGTTATGCTTCAATATTGAAGAACAGCAACTGTATCCTTAATGCCATCTGCTTAACACCAGTTGTTTCTGTCTGCTGTGGAAGAAGCCAGGCTTTCAATTACGTCATTTTCATTCAGTCTTGTTTGCTTTTACTGGTTTAAAATGATGCTTTGAACAGAAATGCTACAAGAACTAACCTTTCTTTACGCTGAGAAATGAAGTGCGATCTGAACAAGTTCTATTTGCTTGAAGATGAGCTACCCTCTCACCCCTTGACAGACCAGGTGCTCATGAGAGGTGAGCGGTGCAGCCGTCCTCCGATACCTGCTCTGTGGAGAATAGATTAACTGAATGCAACACTGTGATAGCGCAGCTGAACCACCCATCCTCCACGGCTATCAGAGTGTGCCAAAAGGATTGGCTCCAGTTGGAATGCGCACTCATTCTGGTTTCTGGTTCTATTTTTAGGGAATACGATCACTGGAGCCGTTGTTTAACTGTATTGTTCCCCCAGGTGGCTGCGGTGCTGTCATTGATGCTCTCGCCCGGCCCGGACAGTTTTCATTTAGCAGTTGCAGAAGGTGACACTTGTCGCAGGATTGTCCTCTCAGAGGTCATTTAATACCACATACAGCAAAAAGATCAGTTATGTATGGTGTTTTCTACATCGTCAATGTTATTTAGAAATGGCGTAGAAAAATGTTCCACTCTTCCAGCTAAGTGGAAAGAAAGGAAATATTTTTAGAGGAGTCAGACCTCAAATCAGTGCACTTTAAAGGTCTTAAAGCCATGTATTTCCAAGGCGAAGTATACTGTCATATGAGTTTCAGTGCTGCTACAAACAGTATTTCTTTCAGTTAGTTTTCTTGTGACAGATGCTTCTCCTCTTCTCGGGACTGTGTGGTGGACGTAACAAACCAAGCAGTCAAGCAGCCGTTTTCCCCTGATGGTAATTATTGCCTCTGCATGAGCAGCCGCTGTCAGTCGACAACCAAAACCTCACCGACTGTCCCCATTAATGGGTGTTGATTGAGGAAGTCATTTCCTCCGGGGTCTCATTATTAATTATTGGCTGTCTGGGAAAGTTGGACGGGTTCGGATTTCATTGATTCCTCTGACCTGGCAGGCCGACTGGGGGCAGCCCGACCGCGCCTGCTGCAGTGCGTTAAGCGTGGCCACCGTGTTTTGTGCCATTTGATATGCTCGGATGAGGAAGTCGTCACAGGCAGCGGCAGAGCGCCTCACCTGTGCCGGCGCGCTGAAAGCAGCATCGAACACAGCTGTTTCTTTCTTACACTGACAATCACACGGATGTGGAAACCGCAGCATCGGTTTTCATATTCCTTTTGTCATATTAAATGCAATAAAAGTCAGTGTGATGATATTTTCGTTTCGGGCTCATGGAACTGAAACAGACAGCGTACCTCCTGAAGACACATTTTATTAAATCTTTCCCCTCTTTGTTTTAGTGCAATGTTTTAAACAAGAAAAAGCACGTTTCAGCAAAGCTCCCTGATGCAAAACACAGTGAAATTTTCCAAAAAACTTGGTATTTTTGTAGCTTTCTGCACGTTTTCATCCTCTCAGTTTGTTGCTACTTCTCCAACAAATAAAGGAGCTTTCAGTCCTGCATCACTGACGTCTCAGCTGGGATTTGTGCGTCGTCTGCCACACTACGACAGTGTGTTCTCCAGTGAATACATTTGAAACAAAACAAAACAGCTCTCGGTTTTATGGAGAAAAATTAATATTTGTTGGGTTTTGAGTTGTTTTCTTAGCAGTGATGGGCTGTCTGGTAGGCGAGTTTCAGCCCGCAGGCTGTGTGTGAGAGTGTGTGTGTGTGTGGGGTGGAGAGAGACATCCGTGGTGTGTGTGGCAACTGCTCATACACTCGTGGTGATCCAGAACTAATTAATTGGCTTATTTGAAATTGATCTCTTTGCCCTATTTCTCCCCACCAAATTGTCTTTTCAATAGGTAATGTAATTATACCGCACTGTATCAGATAATACCATCTTAATGTATTTACAAGAAGAGAGAGAGTTTGATCTGGAAATTAGCCACGAATTAGCTACGCACATGAAAATGGTAATGATATTTTTCACTTTCGAAACTGAAATTACAGTGTGAAGCTTTTCACTATTAATAGTTCACTATTATGAGCTCATTTAATGTGTATTCTCCTGCGTGTGTGAAGCGCCGTGTTCCTGTTCGCTCAGGGAGGATAACAGTTCACCGCTGAAGGCTTCAGGAAGTTAACTCAGGAGGTTCAGTCTGGATACACAGCTTTAAGTTTTTCTTTCTTTCTTAGTTTTTTTTTTTTTTTTACTAACAGTATTTCCTGAGTGTAAATGAGGGAAAACTCTTTTGAACCAAAAACGATGAGTTTCCACTTTAAACTTGGTGTAAATAAGGGCCCCGATTCTAAGCTGCAACGGACTCCAGTCCAACGTGAGCTTTCTAAAGCAGGTACAGACCAAATCTTAACTGGAGATGTAACTAAATTGGAAAACACACCTGTGTAGATCAGTTCACGAGGCGGTGAAGTAACATTCCGATGTGGCTGAGTGTGAAGTGTTGGTACCTGAGGGGTGGTTCTTGTTTTTCATTACTGCAGAAGGCATGAGAGGTGCTGTTCGGAGCCAGTAACGAGCCGTTGAGACAGCGTTGCTTTAATGAAACAGGAAATTGAAACTGTAAACCCATCTGGCCTCCGGTGCGAGACGCTTTAAGAATGATCTCGATCCATCGTTGCGAGTGATGATGACGGAGTTGCATGTGTGGAGAGGTAAACTCGGCCCCCAGGGGTTTTTAATTGGGCCAAAATACAGATGTAAATTGTTCACCTCAACAAGCTGACCCATTTGTATCCTGCATCTGTTTTTACTGCAGTGGCAACACTCACCGCCATGTTGCTATTTTCAAAAAAAAAAAAAAAGAACTTTAAAGTAACACATCATGGCGTTGGTGTGCTGGTCAAGTGGTTAATTGGGTGGATTCGTTGCCTTCGACGCCGTCAGCATAGACCTCGGAAGTGGAAAATGACTTGGCGTAAACATTTCTGCTGAGTTATTCTGGCCTCGGCTGTCACTTGTGTATATAATCGAATGATGGAGCCAGATGTTAATTTTGAAAGCAGCGCTGAGTTGTATCACAGACCGGCGGATATCGTGGTAATCACCTTCTGCTTGCGCTTGTCGATTTTTAGGAAATTTCCATATGGCTTTGCGACGGTGAAACCAGATTGGTCAATATCCAAATTTTCCATCTTCTGACAAAATGTGTTCGGGGTGTGAAAGAAGTACATTTATCATGTCCAGTGTGACTACGAGGAATTAAACCAGCGGATTTTAACAGAACTTTGTCGAATTTTCAAAACCACTGTTGAGCACAGCACTGACTCATGTTCGAGGTATAAAAAGAGGGGAAATATAGTCATGCACATGCTTTTGTTCTCACACTGACTGTATTAACAGTACTTCAGGGTGCGGGGGCAGACAGCGGCGTGCAATCCACTGTTCACGTTCCTCTGTTCTGCATGCCCTTGAGTCTTTCATCATGCCTATATGCAACATTACAGACTTTTTCCAAAATTTGCCTCATCCATCAAATGATTACATTGGACATGCTGTTGAGGCCTTCAGTGTAACGTGACCGCGATTACCATGCAGGACACAACCTCACCTTGTGCATTCCAGCCCACATTTGATATTCATTGTATGCATTAATGATGTTAGGTATGTTGTTTGGTGTAGCTTTATTTACATACTGCACTGAGAATTGAATTAAGTAGATTTTGCACACTTCGTGCTTTTTTTGTCATTTAAACCAGTTGAAGACATTGGTGGCAGTTCAGATAGTAGTAGCATTTCAGAAAAGTTTGTGTTTACCCTCGTTTACATGGAGAGTGAGTGGGAGCATTTTCAAAAAGTTCCACTTTTGGAGCAGTTTCCTGAAGGTTTTCAGTGTCTCGGAGCAACGCTTTGGTGTAAACGGACTCCAAATCACAGCAGAAGTATTCATCGTGTAAATGTGTCTTTAATTTGCTTACTGTGGTGCCAAAATTCCAACTTTTCACAGAGGCTGAACAAGCCTTCCCTGTGCTGTTGTGGTATTTTTTATTTGAGGATCTCAAGCAGCCAGCCAGGTTTGTCTTTTAAAGATCTTCTTGAACCTCACTTTTATTGCAGACAGTTATAGTTTAAATAATAGTCTTCATATTTCCAATAGTCTGTTTTTGCGATTTTTTTTAAATTTTATTACTTTTAATAGTTTTTTTGTTTATTGTAAAGCCTTTGCATCCATTTTTTTAACGAAGCGCTACATAAATAGTATGTTGTTTGAGGATGGCTGAATGGCATCTGCTAAAGTAGTAAAAGCACTAGTCCTATAGTGATGAGGGAGAAAACCAGTATAAAATAAAGGGAATAATACAAAGTGTCACAGTAAATTTGTAAAGCCATTTTTATTAGCGCCGCTGATCTGAGAGCGGGCGGAGCGTCTCGACCGGCTTCAGCTCTCTAGTCCTGCAATAATGTCCGATCTCCACGGAAAGCCCCATTAGTGAACGCGCTGGCGCTAATAATGGGCTCCGGTTATTTTTTATCCCACTGGCTGGGATGTAAAGCAGCCCTGCCTTTGATTCCTGCTCAGTGTTCTCAGCGGATCCTCTAATTGGTCTTTGATAGGCTTCAGCTTTGATCATGTCCTGCAGGCACGGCAGCTCCACATTTCTCCACATCAGTAACGAAAAGAACAAACCTCATCAGTGCAGCGGCTTTGATGAAGAGTCGGCGTCGACCTTTTGGCTGAACACGAGCACCGTCACAAAAAAAAAAAAGAAAGAAAAGGAAGAAAAGGCAAACCAAATAGACATGTCGTGTGAGACATTCATTCGACGACATTGTGAATTACAGTCAACTCAAAAAAAAGGATTTTGGATCTCTGGGGAGGAAAAGTCAGACCACTTCCCTTCCCAGCGAAGATGGCTGATTGTAGAGTGTTCTTGAGATGGATCGTAAACACAATCTCAGGAAAGGCTTCCTGTCAGCTCGTTACAGCTGCCCACTTCTGGCCAGAGGAAGAAATGGCACTGCTGGTTTACTGGAGGCGTTAAACCCGTGCGCTGCGTCAGAGCGGCTCATAAAGTGCAGCGAGCGTCCAGGATGACAGTCTGAAGCACTTCTGACTCATCACGCTAATTAACCAGGCTCGGTTTCTCTCTCTGACAGTTGTGTCATTTATCGCACTAAAACGTTAAATACACAGAGAAAACCATATTTATCAGAGGCCCATTATGTTCAACGTCATATAAACATTTACTGATGGTCAGCCAGGGCCTTGTCATGAAGACGTTAAGGTGGACCGAACAGTTGTTTTCTGTATTGATCAGTGTTTTTAAAATGCTGCGTAAGTTAGTTGTGAAGACAAAATAAAAGTCATTAATTTCATAAAACCAGACAATTCTTTGTTATCAGTCACTCAGTGGGGAATTTATCATCAGTATAAAAACCACTACCTTGTGTTAAAGCATTTGTAGTGGCTTAAAAACTGAAGGACCATCTGGTAAATATCTTCTAAACATCAAAATGTCAACACTTTGCATCCTTAGAAGATTAAAAACCCTAAAGCAGCTGTTCTAATCATTCCATCTAAAGTTTAAGGTAGTTGTATGCAGTTATTTCACACCACACAAAAAAAGATAATGGCTCAACTCACACATGCTGAGGATAAAATTGGAAAGTGTAGAGCAGAGTGTCGACATGAAATCAGGTCTGATGAGCACTTTGTGCTCAACTGAAAGCATGAAAATGAAAGAAGAATATGTGGAAAATCTGTCAGCAATCGAGTTTTTAATTCATTCCATGATTTAGGATATCAAAGAAATGTAAAGATCATTAATCAGTAATGATGATCAAATTATCAACCTTCAGGGAAACAGTCAAGTGTTTGACACAGTAGAAGATAGTTGCATGGAATGGAACATTCGGGAAATTCATCTGGACACATCAACGTCCAATTTGCTTTCAAAGTAGATACAAAGTCGATAATTCTCTGTCTGCAGCCCTTTCTCCTTTCACTAAGAGCCCAGGCCGAATGACGCAAGGAACCAGGAGAAAAAAAAAAAAGAAGAATCTCTTTAATGTTTAGCCAATGCGGCCCACAAAATCACATCCAACTCCAAGAGCCCATCTGGGGCAGAATGGTGCAAACTGCTTCTTCAAGTTTGACCACGGTCTCTCAGGACGGTTCGCTTTGAAACCGTTGAGTAAGTGGGCACAGAGAATTTTATCATACAGAAATCAATTTCTTCTTAATTACCAAGATGCAGGATAAGTTACTCAATAAGTTATAGAAATGATTAGAACTTAAACTTAACCATTCACGGTGGAGAATAATGTGCTTTGGTCATTTATGGATGACGGATTAATGTAAACAGAAGCGGAGACATGCTACGGTGTTTTCTTACCTCCCATAAAGTATCATGCAGAAGTGAGAATCGCGTCACTTCAGAGAAGTCAAGGAGAAAATGGCCTCTTTTCCATCAGCAGAGCGGAGCGGAGCAGCATGCTGTAATACCCAGAGGGCACAGCGCTTGGTCAGTCAACTCAGACAATGTAGAAAATCCCTCGTAGAGCGCCAGTGTGACCAAAAGATAGATCAAACCCGGAATATAAGCCAGCGCGGGGAGGCCCTTTAGATCGCTGCCCTTTCAAAGCAGCTTTAGTTTGCCCCCACTGGGCAATTGAGGGGAATTAGATGTCATTCTTTTTCTGAGAAATAAAACCCGCCTGTTTGAGAGAGTTAAAGCTTTGTGGGCAAACAGTAAAATCAGACGTAGCTTTCAGCGGAGCCCCCCCCCCCCCCCCCCCCCCCCTCAATCCGCAGTAGGGATTATCCTGCGATAAGGCCGCAGCAACATGCCACGGTTTGGGTGTAGAGGGGGCGGACGCAATCCATCACACATTTTGTAATGTATCAGTCGGACCCTGAGCGCGTCTCCTGCCGAGGCTTAAAAGCAATGCAGATTTTAATTGGCTTACGTTGACCAGACTTGACTTGTCGGATTTATCCGCCCCGACAATGCAAACAGAATTAAAAAGATTTGATCGCAGTGACTTTGGAAACGGCGTCCTTTGTTGCACATTAGTTAAGCTTTTTAGCAGCAACAGACAGTCTGCAGTGAAAACAGTGGTGGAGCTACCACTATACATGTATATGAAGTGGAGAACTACTCGTTATTATCACTCCATAGCAAGAATATCAACATTTCACACCCAGGAGTTTTTCTGAGTGGAGTTTGCACATTCTCTGCTTTTCTCCCAAAGTCCAGAGACATTTCTGTGAAGTTAAATGGAGGGAAAGTGAACACGCGCCATCTCCTCTGTAGGCTGGGATTGTCACCGGCCCCCTGCAGCCTCATGAATTTTGATTTTCTTTTGTAACAATTTTGTCAATGTTTAGTTTTTTGACACATGTTAAAGAATTCACCTCTGTCCGTATTATTCATGAGGGCTGTAATAAAAGTGTAAATGTGGTAAATTCTCTTCACTGAGTGAGCCACTTAAAGAAGCACTTTTTTTTTAAATAAATTTACAAGTCCACATTTAATTTAACCGCGATATTGCATTGTCCGCCATGCTATTACAGCCTTTCTGTCTGACAGCAGATTCAAAGGACAGATTCAATTTATCGCCATCTACTTACAAATGCCAATTTCCTCTTCACTTAACTTGTCCAAGTTACCCAGCTTGACCTTGTTGGTCCTTTCTTAACTTTCCTTTCGATTCATGCCCCAAACTTTACTCTGTGAAAAGAAAGAAAGTGTGGGCTTGAATTGAAGCCAGCCTTTTTTTCTTTTTATCTTTTTTTTTTTTTTTTTTTTCTTGCTGTGTCACACTCTGGTTATTGTTAGAACAGAAAACTCAAACTTTTTCTTTTTGGGCCAAACTTCGAAATGCATCAAACCTTTGATTTTGTGAAAAATGCATCCTGCAGGTGCATGTTTATTTCTGGGTTATTTTCAAGGAGGAGGAAAAAGTGCTCATGGAAGTGTGTGATGCGCAGACGCCTTTTGATGTCCCCGTTCTCTATTCTGATAGTCAAATCGAGCTCCCAGTTCAGATGACAACATTTATTTAAGCAACCTTTCTGGCACATTTCAGTCTGGTGGGATCTTTAGTAAAAGCAACGAGGATTCCTGAAGCCTCGGCTTCGAGCAAACTTTCTTCAAATACGTAGAAATTATAATGATAGACGACTTCATAAACGGAAGCACTGACCTCTGAAACTATTTTAGGCTTGAATTACGTATTTCATGTTCATTGTTTTTGTGTTTTTCCTTCAGAAAAGTTTTGTATTTACTCAGCAGCATTTTGAAAACCATGTCCAGAAATGCTGAAAATCATGCACTTTTTCATGTTGGGCCACTAGTGGGTGCTGTTTTACATACATCTACAAACATTAACAATAGTGAGTACACAGACATTCAACTGGTGACAAAGCTGGATTGCTACGGTGACGGCCAACTAAAATTAGGGTTTTCAGTGGCTCCGAGCACCGTTGTCATGTAAACAGACAATCAAAAATGCAACTAAAGTTTTCCATTTTCATGTTGAAGCAACTTTTAAAAGGGACCTAAGTAGGGTTGCAGAGCATTGGAGCAAACAGGCTGTATTTGACTCCATCGCCTCTGGATATCACGTGAACACTTTTCTCTCTGAACACCAACTGCCATTTCAACAAGACGATCCATTTGCATATAAATCCTATGACCCAGTCGGCCGCCGTCGATGGCTGATTTCAGTCTGAATATTTAAACGGCACCGGAAAGTTGTCATAATGAATTCCCGAAGATTGTTATTACAAGCGATTGTGTCGACAATCTGACCCCGATCTCCAGCCCCTCTCCGGAGCTTCAGTTTTAGGGGAGAGCTGATGAGCACGGCCCCTTTTAATTTCCCCTCTGATTTCATCACGCTGATTGTCTAATAGTACACAGGCGCACTGTTATTAGTGCAGTTAGGCCACAGAGAGACGGTCATGCTGCCAAACACTGGTCCGCCACCGATGATCCTGAGATGCAGTGTTTTTCTCTCTCTCTGATTGAAAACTGGATCCATAGGTTGAAAAGGCAAGAGAACTATTGTCTGCGATAACTTACTTATTAATGATCTACAGCAGGAGTTTCGAACTTGTGGTGGTGCAGTGTACAGTACATGTGACAAAAATGTCTATTTTATGGAAAAAAAAAACCCAAACAATTACAAGTCCTCATACAGAAATCAGAATTTGTCAGAAATCCTCCTGCCCTGCACGCTTCACATCCCTTTCCAGTTCATCATGTTCAATTAAAGTGAGGCTCCTTTTCTGGCTTCTCTGCAGTCTGATTGCAATTATGAAACACATGTGAACAATACAGAGTGAGAGGATCTCGAGTACCACATCTCTGAATCGGCACGGCAGCTTGAATCAGCTCCAGCAGCAGATAAAACCATGTCGTGGATGGATGGATGGATGGATGTTTCAATTAAAAAGAAAAAAAAAATGCAGCATCTGACAATGAAGTTTATTTGGAAGAAAACACCTGTTAACTTTAAAAATGACTGCTGAATTTGTTTTTGCTTTATTCCAGTAGGTACTATTGTCAAGTTTGCTGTATCACAGCAGATTTGGAAATCAAGTGTTTGCTAATTGATAAGCAGAATTCCTTCCTGTCAGACGATGCACCATAAAACAACGAGTCATGCTGGATATGATGAACTTTTAGAAAATCAATCCCAACCTGACTTCAACTGTGAGTCGTGGTTACATAAAAAAAAAAAAAAAAAAATGTTTTTAAAAACTTTACGACACAGCACGGATCAGGTAGGACAAAAAAGGAAGGCGAGTGATGTTTGATTTCCTGCCTCAGCGTCATGTCTCATTCTCTTATCGGTGACTTGAATCTGGATGTGGCTGTTCCGGTTTGTCGCCTCGGGTCACACTGAGGGTCCCGTCAAGCGGTGCTGTCAGATGTAAAGATGTGCTCTTCAGGCGCATGTCGAAGAGAAGGATGCTTTTCTGTCACATTGCTGCAGTTTAAATTGTAGAGCTGTTTCTAATGAATGTAAGTGTTTCTGATCAATTTTCTGAGTTTTTTTGTCGTTGTTGATGCAGACTGTTTACGACAACCTCAGAAATGAAAGACGCCATGCTCTCTTACAAAGGGTTTCAGATGGTCCACACCATCATTTTTACTGCAAAAGCAGTATTTCAGAGAGCAGGAGGGGACTTGGTGGGAGGTTAACGACTGGCTCCCGCTGTGCTGCGTCAGCTGTCACATCAGGACTGCCATTAATCCACATGGCTATCTCTTCTTCAGCTCTTCCCCCATCAGATCGCCAAATAAACATCTAGATATGCCAAATGAAATTCAAAACATCAGTCTGACGGTGGTCTGTGCACACATGATTAATAGGCTCTTTATACTTTGGTGTTTAAAATGTTTGTGACTTCATATATTTTTAAATAGTTTAAATAATTTGGTGAAACTGCCTGTTGTACCGTCATCTGGACAGAAGCAGGTGTCCAGGGCGACCGTGGATCACTGGGGAGAGCAGTCGTCTGACAATCGGGAGGTTGTTAGTTCGATTCCTGTCCTGAATTTCCCCCAGTGGATGGATTGAGCGCCTTGCATGGCAGCCGCTTCTGCCGGTGTGTGAATGTGTGTGTGAATGGGTAGATGTGATAATACAGTGTAAAGCGCTTTGGGCTCTGCTAATGCAGATGAAAAGCGCCATGTAAGTGTAGTCCACTTACCATTCCAGGCATATAATATTGGAAAAAAAATGAGAAAGTACAAATCCCTGCAGTATTCTAACATTTTTTGAGATAGTGCTTTTCAAATTTGTGTGTCTTAGAAGATAAAATGATAAATGATGAACCAAAAAAACTAAAGTGGTCAATGCTTATATTGTGCTTTTGCATTCTGTTAAAAGATTTCAAGATACTTCTCTAAGTGGTATCCTCATTACATATTAAAGGGGACATATTGTGTTTATTTCACTTTGTGAAGAGTTTCTTATAATAGCATATGTTTCCTCCCTGTCTTGCTACAACACATTTTGTGAAAATGCCTGCTAAAACGGTCGAGTTTGAGTTGGATCGGCTTATCCTGAAAGCAGATTTAACTCCTCCCCCTGACTGTGCGCCCACCGTGTGTGTGTGTGTATGTGTGTGTGTGTGTGTGAGAGAGTGGGCATGGACAGACGCGTTCATGTGCATACCAGGAAGCAGGCTCAGAAACAGCCTGTTCTGAGGAGGGCTCGTCAGAGCCACTTTTCAGACAGCTGAAACTCCGAACAAAGGATGAATTTGGGGCGAGCAAACTTAAATACTATGTTTTTGGGCTTCTGAGACCAATATGACGTGACTGAAAAATAGCATAATATGTCCCCTTTAAACCTCCTTTTGATAATATGGCATTTTCTTAATTAATAATTTTGAGCAATTTGAACAAATAGATCAAGATTTTTAATGTTAAGACAAGTTTTTTGTGTGTGGTTGCTATGGGACATCTTAATACATGGGATTGTGTGAATGGCAAAACTTACTTAAAAATGGTAATAATAATACACTGTGACTTCTGAAATACAAAATTTAATTTTTCTGTGCAGGCGAGTCTTGAATAGATGGAACAGGCTGAAACAGACACCATTTCCTGCATTCAGGCTTTAATTCTGCTCAGATCGTATCACCACTTATCAGAAACGTTGAACGCTCATCTTGGAATATTGCTGAAAAATGACCTGGCAGCTTACGAAACAGAGTAACGTCGAGCTTCCCCGTCATGCTATGAAGCAAAAATCAAGTTATCCGTGATGAGCAGTGTTGATATTGAGCCAGCAGCGTCTCTCCTGCTCAGACATGTCCGGTTAATTGAACTCCATCTCGCCGCGGCCTTTACACGCCTCCTCTGGGCCATTCCTCAAATCACACAGGTTAATTAAACGGCACACGGAGCAAAGGCACTTTTCAGCGCGGCACGTAAATGGGTCGTATTTCACGGTCGCGAGGCGACTTTTTAACAGCGCGGATGTCACAGGTAGATGAACCCTGCTTTTATAGAGGCTTGTAACTGTGGGATAGTTAAGCAGTGAGGTGACAATCTTTAGCCCCTCACTCATTCAGACACTGAAATTTATGGAGCACTCAGGCGGGATTTTGGTCAGCAGGTTCAATTGGCATTCATGCACTTTTTGTTGTTGTTGTTGTTTTAACGCAGCCCTCTCAGAGCTTTTGAAGTGGCAGAAAACAATCTAATAAACTTGTGAGCTTTATTCGACAGGATTTGTTTTTCCTGTTTCTCTCTTTCATTTTGAATCACTCTCAAAAACAGGGAAAAAAAAAAATCAAACCCTGTAAATCCCACGAGAGCATTTAAACACGGCTGTCAGTGAAAGGGAATTCATGTGCGTCCACCCACAGACGGCCGAGCCGCTCGTCAATCCCGCTAAACTATGACCTGACACGCTGATTGCGGCGAGGAGTTTAAAGACTGTTTGGCTTGTCATTTTAGGCAAAAATAAATTACTTGCAATCTATTGATTGTGCTGCCGTGTGGGGGGAAATGCAGGTTGCAGCGCGCCTTCACAACAGAGACGATGAAATGTCACAGCCTAGGTGTAGCGGTGAAATAATCCCCGGTCGTGACAAAAATGCAAGAGAAAATCAAACTTAGAAACTTTTCTACATTGGACATTGGAGGGAATGTCACTGAGAGAAAAAACTCGTAGAAATGAGAGAGATGGTAACCTGCCCCCACACATCGATTGCTGCAATAGTGTCGTCTAAGTGTCCAAGCTTTGGCATCATGACAATAAAGATTGCAGACTGACAGAAGAGACATTCTGTTGAAATGGAAGAGTGGATTTTAAATCTCAGTGAAACAGCCGACAGATTGATGTAACGACTGGCTCCCTTTAGTCCTCGGAGAGCTGCATAGTGAGAAATGACACTGTTAAATATTATGCCACGTACATAAAGAATCCCCAATACAGGTGTGTTTTTGTCTAATTAAAATTAAACTATATCTTGTGTCATGTTTTATGAGCCTTATCACACTTTTAACCTGAGGTAGTTTCTCCTGAGCTGTCTTTAGATTTCCTTCAGGGTCATTTTCATTTCACGTCTTTTACTCATTAGACCTTAAGTGTAAGAATTTCTATTACAAATATTGGCACAACATATCTCATCGCTGTCATATATAGACTGTTGAATTTCAGCCAGGTGCTTTATACATTTTTATTTGATCGTGTCCTCAGCTTCATTACTTCACTGCAGGAACCAGCAAAGTTAAGCATTTTTTTTGCTTTCTGTATCCTCCTGAGCTATTCCCGGAGTCAGCTGTCTGAAATGACTCTGCATTTAGTTTAAGTAGTGCCATTAGAATGGCAACAAATGTGCCGACACATCTTGGCACGGGTTGGGGGGGGGGGGGGGGGGGGGGGGGGCTGCTTCTGCCGCACCTTTGTTCATTACTGAAAACGGCCGCTCTTGGCTTTGATACGGCGCCGAGCCGGCAGCCAGACGAGCTGAGAACATTTATGCACACTCAAGTGCTTTCAGTCCAGATTAAAAGGACCGACTGTAGGTTTTTTTTTTTTTTTTTTTTTGTTCCTGGTCTGTGTTTGAAGTATTCATGGAATGGGATTTTAGAAAAAGATGAAGGGAATACTACACGTCCTCCATAACAAGTGTTTATCAGAAATCAGACTTGATGGATGTTTACCTTAGGATTCGAATTCCAGCTGTGAAAGGCAAGGGTGGTCGACGTCTTTGAATTGGTGCATTCTGCCACCCTCACCACCTGCTGCAGGTCGTTCCTCGTAGACCCACAGTGGGTTCTTCCTTCTTCACCTGATGAGAGATGTTTGCAGTCAAGAGGAGGGCAGCGGATCAGGGAAATTGAAGGTTTTCAGCCTCTCTACTGCCTGTGAAATAGTCACCAAACATTAAAAGGGGAAGGAAAGAACTCATCCAGCTACTTTCTTTGCCCTCCCTCTGTCTTTCTGTGCCCTTGAGCTCCATGTTGCTGCTTCTGTCAAAGCCTCGCTGCTGGCAAACACGAATGTGATTCAGCTGCGAAGACAAATTTAACCCCACTCAACAGACTCTGTTCTGTCACTCTGCTCCTGCCAGGGGTTCAATAATCCCACCACTGTTATGTTTAGATAGAACCTCTTTCCTCCGTCCTCCTGGCTCCTTGCAGATGGAATAACCTACACTCAGTGTTGAAGAGTGAAGGCCAAACTCTGTGGAGAACTCCTCACCTCCTCCTCTCATCTCCAAATGAAAGAAAAACAGTTATTTCCCCCCCCCCCTTGTGGGCCAAAATATTGCCAGGTTAACGTTTTACCAATAAAATTTGCAGAGACAGGAAAGTCAAAATCACACGCTTTGTTAGTAGCCGGTACTGCGAACATTTGGCACCACCGGGTTTTTACACCGGAAGAGTTGTTGCTCCTTGCTAGTTGTTCTGTTAGGTCAGTTCTCATTGAGACATGAGCAAACCAAGAGTGCCTGGTAACTATTTTTCTAGTTTGTAAACGGGATATACCCCTGGTTGTCATTTAACTGACAAGAGAGAATCAGTGAGAATTTCATTATGACAATCTCCCTTAAATTAAAGTTTTAGAGTACGTAGTAAGCTACCTCCATTGTTTACATTGTTTACCTCCACTACTGTTTACATAGGACATGAATAAGACATAGAATGTGTCTCAGATGCTGCACACACAGGATACGGGTTATAAACAGACTGCAGTTGTAATTGTTCTCTAACTTCCACGACAGAGTGTGATTCAGCTTTTTCCTACAGTGAAAACTGTGTTCTCTAAGCAAACATTTCTGTTAAATGAGGTCAGACTGGGACTGTGTTCCTGCTCTGAATCAGGCCTGTCATCTCTCTTATCTGGTTTACTTTCAGCCATGTGGCGACGATATCTATCTGTCCTACAGACATTGCCGTCAGTACGCACTTTTCCCCTTATATTTAGATCTTTTATTTAATTTCTGTTTCTGTGTATCCAGTTAATTTCGGATAGAATTTGGGGCGTAACTGTTCATCTTGATAGTGTAATTTAACAACAATGACGACGACCTGGAAAATAAAAATCAAAGCTGAAGTAACAAAATAGTTTTGAGAGTCAAAGGAGTAAAATGAGGCATCAAACTGAGCCAATCAATGTGAGGTAAAATTATTAAATAAGTTTCCATTCCATTCTAGGTGTTTCTGTAATGTTAAACAGGAGTATTTCTCTCCTCTGTTCAGAACCTTTCATCTGAGGTTCGGATTAGGTCACTTTCTCAGCTGGCAGCATCGAACAGGACACCTCTGGACTGAAATCTTCTCTTTCCCACAGGGAATCGTGTGTTGGGCCGAGCAGACGCACAAGAATACAAACTCCTCCTAAGAGCCAGCGTAGCATGAACACAATATGTCCTCTGTCTGGCCTGCTGTGTCTGGGAAACGATAACGACAAAGTGCCTCTGCTGTCACAGTGAACAGGCTCACCTTTTCCTTTTTTTTTTTTAACTCTTTTACAGAAATAACTGAACCTTTTCTCATGGATTAAAAAGGTGTTTTGTTCACACAATGTGCAGATAAAAAGTGCATTTTTATTCAATTACCTATAGTGGTTTTTTAATTGAAAATAGATTGAGTTTGAAGCGCTCTCTTGAATACCCCGGCAGTGACCTTTCTGCAGATGTTTTTTTTTCAACCAAAGTAAACCAAACTGCAATGAAGCTTGCAATCTTTTTAAAAGGTCAGCGACATTTCCACGCCATGAAAGTCATTTTCTTCAACCTTCTAATCCTATTTTATGAGAATTAGAAGTTGGCATGATCATTTCTTTTTCTTGGATTGTAACTGTAATACAGGCTATCATATATTTATGAGTAAAGGATTTAGGTCCGGCTTGCTGCAGGTGTCCTTTGAGTCCGTGCAGTGTAGAACCGAGAGTAGAAACCTTCACTTCTTGATGGAGAAATATTTTAGTGTCGTTTTTATTGTTCCAGCCATGGATCTGTGTTTCATTTCAGAAATAAAACATAAAAGTTTTTGATGTTTTGACCTTTAAAAGACAGGAATGACAATAGAAATCTGGAAATTATTCCCCCTCCCATCCCTTGTGAAACCAGTTCATTCATTTTTGAAAGTCTCCTCCCGTAGCAATGTGACCTGCGGCCTGAAAGTTTTCTGAGCCTAATCTATGCCATATGTGATAACCTACCACGTTAAGCTGTTTTTTGTCAAGGTTATTGCCTCGTTTTCGTTACACCTTGACTGAAACCCCATTTTCACAACGTTTCACGTGAAAACGTATCAGTTTTAAAAATGATGTCCAGATGTAGTTTTCATGTTGGGCCACTAGTGGGTGCTTTTGCACCGCCATTTTCAAAAATCTCTGCCTTGTGAGTCCTTTTGAGAAAGTTGCGTTTTCAGTGGCTCCGAACATCACCGTGTGCTTTCCATCATTCTTTATCCAGCAGACGGTTGCTCTCTTTGCAGCTGTTTGCATTTTCCTGCCTTGTCTTCATGCACACTCCCCCCTTTGTGCCGACTCACTGGCGTTGAGCAAAGCCGGGCATTGTGTTATTGGGTGCTTCTCACTTGGACGATTTCATTATACAGTATTTCATGGTGAGTTCACAGTAATCTGACATGCTGGTTAGCCTCTGATTCCCTCTCTTTATTTATTTAGGCCCACGTTTCAGCAGCATATGGATTCACTTATGTGCTGTGCTGTGCCGTGCGATGTTAGCGTGGAAAAGATGTGTTCATGGGGTTGGTGAGATCCTCACATACTTTTATAGTTAAACAAATAAGGGTTATTTGGTTTTATATTTCAGACATATTCATGACTGAACACATTTAAAACAAACAAAAATCAACCGTTCACGAGTCAAAATAAAGCAGTGAACCTGCTGCTTCTATATGTAAAGTACAGTTTTCTGCAGTGATTCATTCCATCACTGGTGTGACGTGACATTATAAAGTTGTAGCCCGCTCGTCTGCATGTGACAGTGTAATGTCTTCATGTGGCCCGATGTTTACACGCCTCCATGAGAAAATATAGTTTATCCGAATGTTATCCCTCCAAGGTGGCAGCTTGACTGGGACAGTAAATATGCGGCTGTCAGCGTCATGTGATGGTGATGAGTGTATAATTCACAGCAGGATGCAGACAGATGCTCTCCTGGTCAAAGATATGTAAGGTTATAAATTACTACACTGACATAGAAAAATGCGCCATGATAAAGTAGGCTGTAGCTCTAATATATGAGCAGGTAGAGCTGGATAAACTTCATAAATCTTCTGAGAATATATCTTCATATATCAAACGGTATTTCAAGTTCATGGCATCGTCCCTCATATGATCTCTCTGATCTACCCTTTTGCATAAAATGCAAAAATCTGAAACACATGAAATTGCCTATTTACCGCAAAAAGAATTGAGTCCGACATTATTATGCGGCTCTGCCTGTAACAAGGCTGCAGCATACATGGGATTTTACTGACACCAGCTTCTTTGAAGGAACAAAAGCACAAATGCAATGCATTTCATTTTCTTGTGTAAACCACAATGGAAATATCGCACACCCTTCTTTAGAACTTATTTTTCTCCTTTTCTTTTGTCCTCAGTTCACTCTTCCGGCCTGCCTTCAAGTCGAAGCAGAACCATTTCGACCGTAAAATGAATAGCACGACCAAGGTGAATGTCTTCCATCTGTGCGACTTTTTTTTTTTCTCCTTTCTCCAGGATAATACATGCAGCAGGACAGACAGTAAGAAAGAAAATGGCTCCGAAAAGTACAATGTAGCAGAGTTCAATTGGTGAATAATTAAATTCAGTTTCTTTTGGGAGAAGAAGCATATTATTTCATTATGAGGATGTTTGATTGTGTCTTAGTTCAAATACTTTGTCACTTTTCAATGAGGATGAAATCGTCTTTTCAGTTCACAGCTCAGTGTTGACTGTTAATAACTGGATTTTAGGAATAATAGGACGGAAAAGCAGAGATTATTCTTCAGGCTCAACTTCTTTCTTGTCTCATATGCAGATAAAGCTTTTCAAGCTTCCAATATTAAGCTTTTCTTTTTCAATCAGAGAGAGATGTTAAAGGTTAAACTGTCACCCATTACATCCATCCGTCTTCTATTCACTCCATGTTCATCGCCGGAGCCAATCCCAGATAACTGTGGGCAAGGTCAGGTTAACCCGGGGTCAGGTCAGAGCCCAAACACACGGAGTGTGTGTGCGTGCGTGCGCGGGAAAGGCTACACAGTTGTTTTATCTGTTGACGTCTGTGACAAAAAGCAGCGCAGTACATCTGCAGCGTAATTTTTCCGTATTAGAATCGATAGTGTTGAGGTGCTGAAGTGAACTAACTCCACCGTCATTCATCTAAAGCAGCCTCATTAAACCGTGATCCTAAAAGGAGAGAGAAAGCATTTATTACACTGGAGGAATTAGCACGAGTCGAAATTCCTCCCGCAATGTCCTACATCTGCTCGTTCCTCCATGTGGCAATATTTCTGCCTTGTTTATTTTTTTTAAACTCTGCAATTAGCTGTAAGTTATTCTCGATCAATATGATGAGGGGATGTTTGTGGAGCGCAGTGTCTGTCTCGAGATGATGCAGAGTACATTGTGCATAAAAACTCAAGTCAATTACGTGGAGAAACTTTACTGGCACCACTTTTTAACAATGCTGGATCCTGACGCAGCAGCTTAACTCTTAATTAAACCAGAAACATCTCAAAGTACATCTTCAAAGAGGGGATCGCAGCATGTTCCACCAAATACCTTACAGACGATTTAAAAACGCTCTATTTTGGGAGTGATGAACTTGGCAGGGAAGGTTGAGGCCATGTGTTGTTTCTAACCTAGAATGCATTTCGATACATGCAACTTAATAATGTAAATACTGAAGCGAAAGTGTGTTTGTCAAAACCTCCCCGACCAGCTTGCAGGCTATGACTCAGCACTGCCGGGCTCGTCTGAGTTCACGGCCCACCTTTGCCACCCCAGTCAAAACGATCTGGACGTGCACGGTGCTTATTTTAACTTTTAATCAATAGAGCTGACTGAGAGGAACTCCCGCTACAAGGCTGGAATGAACAACAAGCAGCTCCCACTCACAAGTTCAGACTCGCAGCTATCAGGAAGTTAGAATCTCCGGAGAAACGAGTGAACTGTAACAAGAACCCACATCTTTTCGGGTAATCAGCGGCTCTCCGTTTCAACTCTCACCCACTTCAGTCCTCAATCTGCCCAAACTGATAAAGAACAGCCAAAGGTTGAGAGGAGCCACTGCGGTAACGGAGCCGCAGCCCTGTCCGGAGTTGAGACAAAGTGCGGGAGGACGCGAGGATATTCCTGAATATGCGTTCATAAATGCCAAGAAACTCTCTGGGTGGATGGTTTATAGATATGAGGTGCTCGAGACTGATGCCAAGTTAGCAGATTGCAATAGATCCAGAGGCGGTTCGATAAGTTCTGCTGAATAACCTCACGTCACCTTCTCCATTATCGCGTCTGCTCGGCCGCATACGCTCCACAGCGTCACTCCCAGCATGCTTTTGTGCTGCAGTCAAAACACAATAGAAAAATAGCTGTGTTTCCCTCATAACCAGGTCACATGGGAGTGTAGAGAGTGAATAATGCAATACAATTTTTAATTAGTTTTGCTGAAAAACAGAGTTATTTTCATTTTATTTCAAATAAACAAACCAAAAAAAATAAATAAATAAAACCCTAACTTTGTTCCCTAACTTAAAATTATCCAGCAATGAAATACTGTGGGGTGCAGCAGGCTGGAGGTAAAACTATCTCAGAAATATTAATGTTTTTCAAATAAACACTTGTCCATGTTAATATTGCGCTGCTTCTTAGTGAGTGTTATTACCATGCCGTCAGGAATAATTTGACATTTAGTGCAATGAGCTAATTTGCTCGCACTTTCTGAGATGAAGTAAATGAGGAAATAATTCCCATCCTCACATCTGTCCACTAAATGAGTCTGCTGCAAGCTCCTGCTTAGCTTAGTATAAAAAAAAATAAATAAAATACACAAATGAAAGCTGTAAACAGCCTTCGTGAGTCTATTCTGGGGTGTTTAAACCTGTTTATTCTCATGTATTAGCATCCTGTGTCGAATTTGTACACTGTTGTTTGGGGGGCTTTCCATGATGCCGATGTCTTCCTCTTTAAGTCTCTACTTGTTGCCAGGCAACATCACGGTCCTAACAGGTCTCAAGTCAAGTGCTTTGTGCGCACCGTCTCTCTAATGAACAAACAAAGGATGTAGTGTAATTAATGAGCTTTAGTGGCCTGAGCTCAGCCATGCTGCTTCACATTACCTCATGAAAGTATCAATGATCGCCGCACTCAGCCGAACACGGACGACAAATTTTATATATTTGTTTTATTACTTTCTGTATTTGAAGAGGCCAGCCCTGATTTCATGTTGAGTTAGTCAAATCTGAAGCCCTGAGGTGGATCCGTGGTGTTTTAAATTCACCAGGTTTGAGTAGAATATAGCTTAAACAGAGCTACCGTCAAGGTGTGTAGTCTATCAGATGAGTTGTGTTAAAGACTGAGCTGACACACGTCACATACCTTTGAGCCACAGCTTGATTCAGTTCAGTTAATTGTTTTTCGAAGGCACTTTTACAGAGGGAAATCCCAAAATTCCACAGGAGTTTGCATGTTCTCCCTGTGGTTTGCAGGTCTTCTGTGTGAGTTTTTGTGTGTGTGCGTCCACCCTTCACAGAACACACATGCATTGTTGTGCCTGACATCTGTAAACCTGAGGAAGTGAGAGGAAGTGAATTATTCAAAAAACTGGAGCGAATTCGATTGTTTCCATCCACAGGCTGTTAATTGCTCACTTCTGGAAAGCCTAATGCTTGTATAAGCTCTATTATTAGCTGAAATGGGAAGATGTTTCTAACTCTGACAAATACTGCGTTCCTTCAGCTCGCAGCTTCTCGGCATATTTCTGCTCCAGGAAGACTTCAGAAGAGGTTAAAGAAACCTTCACTTTGGCCTTGATGTGGTTGAACCGTATAACTTTCCACTGACACTTTAATAAAGCAATCACACTGATGCACCGTGCCGTACCTTTTAAAAGTTCACCCTCAGTGATAGCTAAAGAGATTATGTACTTGAGTCTTGCATGTTGTCTCCTATTGTTGCTTCTGTTTAATTCTCTTTCTATTAAAGTCAACCATCCACAAGATGAGGCACTGTTGCCACCAAGTGGTCTGGAAAAATAGTGTCCAACATTTGTGGGAGCTGTTGGGTGCAGAAATGTGGTGGATGTGAAATAGCCTGTCAGCTCAAATTGCCTCCGCGGACCGGATTTTACGGGTTTGTCGCGTAACGTTTTGGAGAACAGAGCGGTACGAAATGAGCGCGGCGCTCTCTCAGCGTGTCAGGTTCGGTGAAACAAGCGGCCAGACAGGGTGAGAAATCCTTTCAAAGGTAAAGTCAAGGTCAGACGAGGTTTCTGAGTAAATCCCAAAAGTGATCCGGACCGAGGAGAAAACAAAGCTCGTTCCTCAGACGTCTGCCTCCAGTTTAATATGAGACAATCAAGTTTATGGCTCTCATCTAATGCTGCTCTGCTGTGCGGCCGCAGAGCTTCAACTCGCAGTATAAATCTGGCTCAATAAAAAAAGCAGTACCGTCAAAATCAAGTTTAAAAGGCCTTCAAACACATATTCACCATTGGTTTATCACCACAGATGATGAGCTTATATTCTGATGGACGATTTTCCACTGTTGATCGAATCTAATTAATGAAGGCTTCGGTCCATTTTCTGCATTGAACTCTGGGTAACGAGATGCTGGAGATCATCCCAAGTGACTCCAGGTGAAGTCAGGTCATGTCAGGGTACAGAGTCATATTTTCAGTTATGAAATAACCTCAAAGGCATATTTACCTAAAATGAACTACATAAATACGCATTTATGCGAACAGACGGGGAATGGACATGTCTGAAAATTAGAACTTCAAACATGACTCAATTAAAACCAATTTCGTCACTTTAAGTAAAACAGATTTTACCTTCTAAAATTCAGATTTGATTGCAATACTGTTAATAGTGTCTCAAATTGAGAGGTCACTGAGGTTAATTAAGCTTTAATTAGCTGATTTTCTAAACTTGACATTGTTCCCACAGCATATTGTGACAATATGAACGGTTTCTGGTCCATGTCTACTCCAATAATTCATAATTACACTTTTTAAACTTTTCTGGGGCTGTCACTCACTGCTTTGTTGTCAAATCCTCCACTGCGTCCCCTGGCTTGTCGCTAACTGTGTTTACTTGTTGTAGTCATTTTTGTGGAGCAGCAGAAATCAGGATGAAATCAGCCTCCTGCTGAAGCGGGGAGGGCAGCGAGGAGCGGCGGGGCTCATCACTACGTGAAATACATCAAACGATGTCGAAGGTTTTTTTTACATTTTCATCATCATATAATATCCCGTCACCTTAAATAAATTTGCAGCACTGTTACGAGTTTTGCCAGAAACTTGGGAAAATTACATTCCCAACATGCAATTTAAATCATTGTAACTCATTCAGCTCCGAAATGTGTTCGGCAGTCCGGTGCAGCGAGCCGGGCTGCAGCGAGCGGCTCTGTCCTTTGCAGACAGACGACGGGGAGCCTTGAGCCACCCGGTGACCCCCTCGCTGAAGCGTTTCCATGGTTTCAGCCGGATGATGGACACCTGGGTTCAGGGTGAGGGCTGAAGGTCGTAATCACTGCTCCCGTTCGGTGTTTGACGCTCGCACTAATCACATCCTCAGCCTTGACAGATCATCCATCTTTCTCCCCCCATGCTGTCTCCCCATCTCTGCTGACTGCGAAGGTTGAAAAAAAGAAAAAAAGAAAAGAAAAAAAAAACCTCACAACTCAGCCACAGAGACCGGCGGCGGCGCACGCCGCGTCGTGCATCTGTGAACTTTTGGCTGCTGTGAGGAGCGCCTCGGCTTCAGGGATCATTTCATGCTGCATGGAGTTGAGTCTAAACACAGCTGTTTTATCAGGCTGGATCATAATGTGCCGCCGCGTCACCCTGTGTAAACCCACCAGAACACGAATCGCTGGGAAATCATTGCATTTTGTTATCGTATGCTTGATCCGAACAAAACATCAACATGAGACGACGGTGTCAGGCATTCAGGGTCCACATACAGCCGAATTTCATCTTGAGAGGGCCAGAGCGGTAAAATAGTGAAATAATATCCTTGAAACTGAACCTTTAAAAAAAATTTTAATGAGGGTATGTGGGATGAAAATGTCTGTATATTCTCAGAAATTCAAACAATTATCCTTGGAAAATTAGTACATTATCGACATAAAGTCAATTTTAGTGAAACCTCTTTGGTGGAAAATGCATTGAAATGTCCAGAAAGCTCCTCCTGCACAGCACAGATTTGAGGCTAATGCTAGTTTGCTAGCAATGAGCTCGATATCTTTCATGACCGTTTCACCGATATCTCCACACGGGCCTCAGTTTCCTGTAAGGGAATCTATAAAACAAGAAACAAAAAAAAACACAACCTGTATTTGAATTTTTTTACAATTTGTTGGTCATTTTACCGGCACGGTTTTGGTCCACAGGCCTTATGTTTGACACCCATACCCTAGAATATCATTTGTATAATTTTTTTTTTTTTTGTTTTTTTTGTTCAGCAGATAAGACATACTGTATGAGATGACGGAAGAGGACAAGACTCCACTTGTTGAACTCCTTTGAATCTCTTTGAGAATTCCTCCTGAGAGAAGGAACATCCTCACCGCTACATCCTGTTTAAGAATACCGAAAGATGTGAGAGAATCTTTAATCAACACCGGCTGACAATGATTAATGCTGCAGATGTGAAGATGCTTTTCTAATCAGTGCTTCCAGACAGCCGCTTCAGTATGAGACTGATTCTGAGAGCCGGAGAAATCAGCAAATGACTGGATCAGGGTGTAAACATGTCCTCAATGTGTTTTCTCTTTTGTGTTGAATCACTTTTTTCGTGTTGTAACACTTGAGCAGTAACACTTTGTGTCCACCTTCAGGGTCAACCTTGCTTATGATGACTCCGTGAGTCCACTGCTTATCAACGTTTAGGGGCTTTTGTAGCTTTGAGAGAAATACCGGTTAACAATTCTAACTCATTCAGATGAATGGCTCGGAGCTGTTCAAATATCTGCTTATCACTGTTGTTAATTATGACTAAAAATGAGTTAAAAGTGAGCGTTCTCCATCATAATCATGTCATAATCCTTCTTGTCGGGCGCAGTTCATCACAGGCGGCTAAGCATGTGTCAGCAGTGTTCTGATCGTCATCATCATCACTTGCAATTAGGACCGTTATTAATTTTAAAGCATTGAAGGCAGTGGTAGTTGCCACAGATTCGAGGCGTGAAACTTGATTTTTGTCAGCGGGGGGAAACAAAACCCCGCTCGGTGAGAGAGAACGACGTGAATCAGCAGCAGTGACTGACAGAGTCTCTCAGTAACGCCGCGATGGCAGCTGAGGGTCGACACTTATGTCACGTCAGACAGATGCAGCCGCAGAGAACGCCGGCGCGTTCCCGGCGACCGGCTACAAATCATTTTTATAGCTCGTTTAGACTCAAGTGGGTCCTTGAATATGCAAAAATATGTCTCCATGATCCCGTTGAAGAACACGCTGTTGGGGATTCTCATTTAAACCAAACCGGGGTGCTTTGAGGTGCTAAAGTATATCAAATTAGATGCAATTTACACAATCGTCATTTGTATCCACTAGACTTGAAGCACATTGTGTTCTGATCATAAATAGCTCGTCTCCTCCATAACTTTTGCTTTATCCTCACTCTAAACCTCAGAAGCCATAATTTCCCATATAGTCAGAGAAACGGGAGCAGTGGTGCTGATCCTCATTTCTGACTCTTTCTCGATGATTTCTTCTTTCTCCTCCCTCTTTCAGGCTTACTGAGAAACAATTATCAGGTCGTCCAAAACAAGGTGCTGAAAGATGGTTTCCTTTCACATAGATTGCAGCTCTTGGCCTTAGTTCAAAGGTGCAGAAGCGTTAATAACGGCCCAGCTTTCATTTTCGGACCGAGCTTCCCGTGTCGGTCAGAGTGTGGAGGAGCATGCATCAGGCCGGAGGCTGTGGATCCCTCCTCTTCCCATTAGAGCGAATCAGCAGTGTATGAAACAATCCCATCTGCTGCACCGCCTGCTCCATTTTTTTTTTTTTTTTTTTTTTTTACTGTTATCTGCTCCGGCCCCTCTGATGTGGATCCATTTTGGGATGTATTGATTCTTTAGGGGAGCCGTCGACTGGCAGCTGAGAGCGTCTATGAAACACACTGAGCTCCCATTCGAGCGCATTTCCTGATAACCTGAGACGTGCTGCGCGCATGAGGGAGTAAACAAACGACGGGACGGGACGACTTGACGTGCAGACGTGCGCATGGACGACCCAGCTCGGCGGCTGACGGTCGCCGTAACCTAGCAACGCAGCTCAAAGTTTAATTACATGGACTGGATGATGAACAGACTGGAGCCGGGTGGGAATCTTCTTCAGCCCTCTCGTGTTGTTGTTGCACTAATCCTACAATAAACTCCACAAATAATGTGAGTCAACAGCATCAGCATTCAAATATGGACGCTTTAGTTCAACTGCTTTCCAGGAACTTTTTTTTTTTTGGTTTATTCTCAATAAACAACAGCATCCACTTCACATTCAGATTATAAATATAGAAGTTTAAACAGAAGCCGCTCCATCTCGGTTTAAATCTGTAACTAAATATACCCAAATGAATCTAAATTAGCTCCGTGATTGATCTTATTGACTTTATAATTGTGTCACTGCTTTTCTAATGATCTTATCACTCCTTAAAGAGAATGGAGTGACGAATTATTAGAATTATCTCATTCTGCCTCATTAGCTACTGAGACACACTTAAAACAAAGGCAGAAATGATTCTGTCATAATGACTGTAGTCTGTCGATCACATCAAATCCGGAAAATTACAATCAGATTCATCGCATTCGATATTTTTAAAATGTATTTTCTTAATTAACGGGCTACTCTGAGTTGATTTCTCTCCTAAATTGTGGGTGGAGATCCAGATATAGATTGTCTGTACACTCTGTAAACTCTGTGCCAGTACAAAGAGTGACTACTAGAAATGACTACAATATCAATATAAAGTCACTTCCATTGCTTCTGGTGCCAAAAAGAGTAAAATATCCAGAAAACTTATTCTGTGGTTACTAACATTGTGCATGTTTTTGCAAACTCACCCTGACAGCATGGCTAAGAAGTTTGTAACGTACAAAAAGTCTGTATTCATTTAATTTATTCAACAAATACTGATTATTTGTGTGTTTCTTCAACAGCTGTACTGGAGAAGTTCAAAGGAAGCTGTTAAATGTATTGAATGAACCATTAAATCAAAGCAGCAGACATAATGTTATCAGAGTTAAAGTTACATTCTGCTGTCCTGCAGGGTTTTCTTTCTTTCGAATGGCTGTCAGCAGAAAATTCCAGTGGTTTTTGCCCAAATCTTCCACTTTAAAAACAAACAAATCACAGACAAAGCTTCATTGGAACTACTTTCAGCTCAATTTGGCAACATTACAACAAATTTATCAAAAATGTTTTCCAAGTATCCATCTACTAAAAACCTCTGATCCCGATTTAGCTGCGTAACTCTGTTCTTCTCATACAGCTAAAAGCATGAAATTGGAAAAATGCACTTTAATGAAAGAGTTTCGTGTTCCCCAAAGGACCTTTTTGCCCTATTGAAGAGTTTTTTCAACTTTGTGACTAAATAAAAGCATAGTAGCTCTAGAGTGGCCCTGGATATTCACTGCCTGAAGACAGTTAAAATGATAGATTCTGATGATTGATCGCCTCTCAGACTGGTATTCAGTTTCACAGTCTAATAAAATGTATGCGGTTGGTTATTAATTCATTTAGAAGAGCTAAGATAGAGAGTTAAGTGTCCAGCAAAATGTAACGTCAAAGCATTGCACCAACGCTTTATTCAATTCTAATGACAGATTTCAAATAGTCTTTCAGAGTCTTGTCCGTTTTTCCATGAGAATCCACCCACCTGTGTGTTAACACTGAGATCTGAATCATTAAGAAGCCACTGGACAGCCGGTTTCCACCTCAGCGCCTCAACATGGAGCTAACGCAAACGTTCCTGCTTGTCAATATGCAATCAGACACAAGTACCTGTTTCAGGTCGCTAAGCAAAACGGCAGCTGAGCAGAAACAAAGAGATCGAGATCCTCGCCTTTTTAGCGATCGCTGACACCGCTGGGAAATAAGAAGAAGTTAGCCGACAGCTCGATGACCTTTATCTGAAGGAGCCTTAAACATGGAAGCTTCTCAGTGAGGCTGTGTAGTTTAGACTGGCCCGAGGCAACCAGATGTCTGCAACAATTCTCAAAGCTCTCATCAGGTTTCAGGGATAACTTCTGTAAAAGGAGTCAAATCCATGAATACTAACGCTTTAAGCCCTCGCTGCTGGATTTTCCAGAATATTTCTTGCGTTTGCTAGGATTAGAGTTGTGTGTTTAGGAGGATAAAGTGAATGAAGCACATAAAGTGCGAAGGCTGTATTTGTGGGAGCGCTTCAGCCAGAATTTAAACAGGAGGAATATCAAAAGAAGCAACAGGAGTGGCTTAAGATCGACTCCAGCGCTTCCTCTGATAATGTCGGGGAATTTAGACGAATCAGTCTTGATGAAAGACTTTATGGTGACAAAATAAATCATGTTTAGGTTAAACATGGTGTTTAGTGCTGCACAGGTTTTCACAGAGACTGATTTTTTGGGGGATTATCAATGTAAATACATAAAGTCCTTGTCAATTTAACAGGGAATTTGTATCTTGATGGCATTTTGTTGGAAGTTCATTGTTCTTTCCAACAAACTGTATAACAAAGACCGGCAATCTAGTTATGGTTTCGTAGTAATGTCCTATCAGCCAGGACACTGAAAGACATTTTTCAGAATTTGAGAATCAATGGACAACATTACAGATGAATATCTTTATGGAAAAAAGACTGAGTAGTAATGCACAGTTTGCACTGTTGCATCAATTTCAATTTGTCTTTTGCTGCATACACTGCAAAAATAAACTGTGCTTTAAAGCAAATATTAGTTTTAAGCTCCTTTTTTTTTTTTTTTTGGAAGAAATCTAGATTTTTTTCTTATTTTTTTAAAAAAGAAGGGGGGGTATGTTGCGAAGACAAGTTGTATGAAGCCAACTGGAAACGTCCCCCTCTCTGGTTTCTTTACAGATCAATCCTTCCTCAATGAGTGTGAAAATAGAAAAGATGACTGAATGGTGCAATGTTTTCTGTCTTAATGTATTTTAACAACCTACTGACAGATTGTATTAGCATTATTGTCTTTTCTTCTCAAGTTCGTTAAGCAATCAGACTTGGTCTTTTCTCTTGAGCACTTTGCACTAATGAAGCGGTGTCATCTTCGCAGAGCTCGTGATGGATTGGCGGAGCTCAACCTCGGGAGAGACCTCTGGCACAGCTCCACATGACTGCTGCTGCAGGTACGAGCAGAGGAAGGGACTTCATGCCAGGAGTTAAAAAAAAAAAAAAAAAAAAAGCCCGTAGATGTGATTGATGCCGGTGAAACTCAACCTCCAGGCAAAGCTCAGTCTGGATAAGCTGCTCTTTGTGCTGCTGGCAGGCCCCAGTGTCAACAATTTACTGATGGCATCAAGTCAAGTGGGCATGGCGATTTCTCAGCGTCGCTCAGCGTCTCCTCGCGTTCTGAGAGTTCAAGAATTAATGGCTAGGTTTCGGAATGGAACGCCATATCTCCAATCATTATTGCACCTGACAGTTCATATGATTGCAGAACCAGCGATCCTTTGTGATGGAGGGCTGTTTTTGTCAATTCAGAAGTCCCAAGCACCCTAATTAGTTTTCCTCCGCTATAAGTCACTGGCTGTCTCGCCGAGGTCCCAGAGAAAGTTTGGATTTGGCCGCTTCGCTGCTGCACATTGGCTCATTCACTCCTCTGCAAACAGACTTTGCCAGAAATAAGTTCCCTTCTCTTCTACAAAAAACTTTGTAAATCAGCGGAGAGTACATACTGTGTGCTATCAACCTTGACCAGCTGCTAAAAAGTTGAATTTGGTTAAACTCAAACACTGGGAAAGGGACTTCTTATGAGCTGCACGTAATGGAAGTTCTACTGAGTTTCCAAAGAAACGTGTCTGTATCTTTGTGGCCTTTTTCACGTGTCGGAGCAGAAAACGCACATGAGGATAATCCACTTAGCTTCTGGCTCACTTGAGAGTCTGTTGATGTTTTAAGCCATGCTTTCTTACAGAGTCCAGTTTGCTGCAGTGAGAGTTTGGTTTTACCCATGATCAGTATACACACACATGATCGTGAAGACTCACAAAATCCACTACAACCATGTCTCAGAATTAGAGGAAAACACGCTGTGAAATATACACATCTAGATTCTAAGTTACTTGCCCAACTTCACTCGTCTGCAGAGTCTCAAACTTGTAATCAATTCAGTCCTCCACTTCCAAAGTAGGACACAGTGAGAACTGAGACTTTACTTATTAATATGATTTAGCAGCAGGTGTCTTTGTTTGCAGCCGAGTCCGCCGACAGCTCCATGACAAAGCCATGATTCACTCCCGTACGGCGTTTGGCAGCGGGCCACATTAATCGCCGGTGTAATGGGAAGACGGGCCTATTGACCAGTTGTTCAATAGGACAGAGGGCCAGCACATACAAATCAAAGCTCTCCAGCCTCATATTGACCCGACTGTCCGGAGGAGGCGAGATTCATGGGCTGGGGTGACGGTGAAATGTGACGGGCGCTCCGGCCGTGCGCAGGCAGTCGCCGGGGGTTTGATTTTGCTCAGCGCCTTCAAATCAGAAGAACTCAATATGTATTCAAGGGTAATTTGAAGTTAAGCCGTTTTGCTCATCACCTCAGCGAATCGGAATGAAACGGCAACAAAGACGGTCGCCTCCTTTTTTGCTGAATACTGGGCACAATAAAACACTTCTCGTGGTTTGAGGGCCATTTTGCAGATTATGTTCTTTAACTGGACAAATGTGTAACATTCATGACAGGAATGAATGCTGAGCTTCAACATTATAGTGAATTGATCCGACAGTTGCTGCTCTCCTCTTCCTCTGTGCTTTATTGACAGCAGACATGTCAGAAATAAATGACTCTGGTTTATGCAAGCGCACCTCTCTTTCACAGGAGCCGTAGTTTTCAGACGCTCACGCCTGCAATAAAGCACGGAGAGGGATGATGTTTATTGTGGCTCCGGTTCACGGCGGAAATCACGCTGACCGCAGCGTCGGGCCGTGATGAATGTGCTCCTGGCTTCCCAGTGAGAAGTTTCACAAGGAATCAATAAAAAGCAAGTTTGAAAAAAAGAGCAGCTGCTTTGTGATGAAATGAATTTTAACATAAGGCGATGGCAGATTTATTGGTTGTTGGGTTTTTGCAAAGGATGTGTTCACATGCTTTAGAATACAAGTTTACATTCAACGCTGGAATATTAACCACGATTTAAACAGGCCAGTCTTTAGGTACAAGTAATTTTGCAATAAGATAATGTTATTTAAAAAAATGTTTCTGTGACAAGATCCCATCATGCCACATGGCTCCTGACTCCTTAATGCGGGGGCTCGGGAGTCTCACGATCATAGCTACATGTTTTGTGGATTTGGGAAAGAACTGTGTCAACCTGGATTCCTGTTATTCTGCTCTCACAGGGAGGGTTATTCATTTATCTGGCTTCGCTGAAGAAGGGCGATGGACTCTGTAGGAGCCGAGGTCTGCCGAACATCATGTGGAGAAACGAGCTCATGGTTTCTCCGCTTTCTAGTCCACGATTTATTATTGCCTCCAGCGCTCACCGGTCATGTTTATGAATGAAAGTAAAGCAGCTGAGATGTAGATCAGCACCTCTGTGGTCTTGGATATTGCCTAAAGATTTGGTGGCTACAAAAATGCAGTTGCTGATTTTCTCATGAAAATTAAACACGCAGGCACCTGAACACTGGGTCCCGACTGGAAGGACGTTACAGTAGAGACTGAAAGCAGAGCAGCTGGTGGCCTCCCACTGAAGAACTGCCAGGGACGTGTAGCTGATATGAAGGCCCTGAAGGTGACTCATGACCGGCAGCAGAGATTATACCGTGGAGTTGGTCTGGAGGAGACTCGGGTCCAGTCAGAGGAGCTGGAGGACGCTGCAGGAAACGAGGATGCCGGAGCCTCTTTCCTTTCCATACTGCTGTCAGGACACCGGGTGGGAGCAGCTGTGTCGCTTTTTTCAATGAACTCATGCTTACAAGGTTTTTTATTTATTTATTTATTTATTTATTTTTATTTTTTTCTCTCTGTGGAAGTCCCTTCATGTGTAAAAAGCATATTTCTTTATGGTTGGATTTATATATCTATCATTCCAATATTGAATAACAAATAATGGCCTTGAATTTATCAAAGGCCTCATCAACTGCATTCTGAAGTCACTGTTTTTTCCCTAGACAGCCTGCTGCTTCACTCCATTCATGGTTCCAAAATCAGGGCAGACGTGCCAAACAAAGAATCAACGTGACATTTCAATAATGTGGCGCTTTTTCCCTCTGTTCTCTTGTGTCTTCCCACAGTCCAAAAACATGAATGTGAGGTCGTAATCAATGACCTGAAACTGCCTGTAATGTGAGAGTCTATCGGTCTCTGTCTTTGCCAGACGAGGTTGGTGTCGGCTCCCCTGTTGATGGACGGATGGAGAGCTGGACATTGACCAGACCGGTTCTTTAAGCAGGAGTGTGCTGGGAGTGTCCTCTTGTGGGCATCGGAGTGAACATGTAGTGAGTGGTGTCAAATGCTTCACACTGACAGTGTTTGGAAAGTAATTCTGAATATGGTTCAACCTTCGGATGAGGAGGAGTCAAGTTATTTCTCTGAAAAACAGCAATGTTACTCTGGTGGTTGGAGATGTCATCATGCAGTTGAGCTGATGTGTATTTGATTAACGCAGTGTGGTATTTGAATGGCGAGTTGTATAAATTGTCTCCTGTTCTGTTTACTGGTCTGGTGAGAACTGTTTGCTCTCCCCCTACCTGTGACCTATGCACACATGCAACCTTTGACCCCAACTCCTGCCACTAGGTCCCCCCTCATTTTCCTGGAGCACCCCGATGTGAGAAAAAAATGAATTTTCCCAAGGGGGTTGATAAAATATAATCAGTTTATGTGTTTATGAAGCAATTCCAAACATTTGTGGCAGCCTTGCTGTGAGGTTTACCTGGCAACAGCTGAGGTAATCCTGCTATATTTCAGTATAAATCCGGCAGATCTCGCGCTGCCTTTCCCCCCTCGGATCCACCTCTGCTCTGCCTCCTCGGGATGGACGGAGGCGCTGCTGCGGCGGAGAGCCGAGCCGTGCGTCTCCTCTCCGGATCGCGGCGGATTTCCTCCGGCATGTTGCGGCTGTGAGGAGAGGACGACGCGCGGCAGCAGCGGGAGCGCGAGACGACGCCGCGACCCCGGACTCCATCCCGGCGCCCGCAGCGATCCGGTAAGGCTGGGCTCGTTTTGCACGCGCTTTGCGCGTTTAATGCGCGGTTTTCTCGGCCTGTAGGGAGGATGACTGGTAAAGCTGGCGTGAAATGTTGCGCAGACAGATCCGTGCAAAGTGCGCATTTCTCCAGCGCGTCTCACAGCCACAGGCTGCTGCTGCTGCTGCTTCCCTCTGGATGAAAACAGGCTGAGATCCGGATGATGTATTGATCCATAGGAGGCCTGTTCACTTCATCAATAAAACACAGACGTCATCTGCTCCGATTATCAGACATTCACAGGCGACAGTCTGGCTTTTGTACCTTTTCTCAGGTGTTTTTCCCCCATAAAATGTTTTTGATTCACATAACCATGTAAGTGAGTCAGCTTGCTTTCATATTCAGATCTATTCATTTCACAATGTTCAACGAGAAACTTAAGATTCTGCACACAGTCAAAGTTAATTGAATTGGTAATGTAATGGATGCAGTATAATGTAGTTTTGGAGAACTTGTACTTGATTAAAATCAAGATTATATCAGATAATCCTTTATTTTTCCACCAACGGGCAATTTTCTTTATTGTTGCAGGAGCAAGTGGACAGTATGAAAAATAAATACAAACAATAATTGTGACAGTAAAATAATTCCAACAGCTCTGGTGGATTAGATTAAAAGTTATTATGCACAGAATTAATAATGTATATTGCTAACAGAACAGGACATTAAAGTACAGCGTCTCAGTGCTTACAGACAATACTCAATTACAGATTATCTCACTTATAACAGCAATACACATAAACCACTAAACAAGAATGAAGCGGCTACAAAAGTTCTGCTAAATCTTGTTTCAGTAAATAATAAATCGCCTTCATAAAACAGCTGTCAGTCAGGTGATCTTTATTTTCAGTCCTAATGAGAACATAAGGATGCACTTTCCTCCCTGTCCCCGTCTCCGCTGAAGCTGACCTAATGTTGTTTTGATTGACTGACCCCAGCATGTATCGGCCCCCTCGGCCTGCTTGACCATTAGGCGATGCCTTTCGATGCCCTCAGAGAAACATCAGGGAGTGAATGCAGACGGAGCCGCCTCGCTCCATCCTCTGTGTGAAGGACGGGAGTCACTGGAGGCCATCCTCATGAGGGCACGCCGCTGCTTGCTCTGCTCTAAGGTATGTGTTCATGTCTTTGTAATGGGTGGAACTGTGATCATACATTCAAATCTCCTTTAATCAAACAGCTCAGTCAGCATTTTTAACTTGAAGTGTAACTGTTTTTTTGTGCATGCTGTAAAGAAACATTGAGCTGGGAGGCGAGGGCTCCCCGAGGCAGAGCAGAGCGATGGGCTGCGGCGGGAGCAGGACCGACGCTCTGGAGCCTCGCTACCTGGAGAGCTGGACTAAAGAGACGGAGTCCACGTGGCTGACCAGCACCGACACCGACATCCCGCTGTCCTCCATCCACAGCATCCCCTCCGAGCACTCGGAGGCTGGATTCACCTCAGAGAAAACCATCAGCCCCGGTAAGATGAATGAACCGCCACTGAGTAAACAGAGGGGTGGAAATAAATGTATTCTCAGGGTGAGGTTGAAAGATGAATAAATTATTCACTGAATATGAATTGGATGTTAATGTGGTATCCTCTGTTTCAGAGGTACACTGAAATGGAAATCAATATATTGCTAAGTCATTTACCAAATGAAACAAATGCAGGTGCATCGAGCAAACTCAGTAAGTTTCCAGGAAGCAGCAGGAGAACGAGTCAATGCAACAACGCCTGGAGCTCCTGGTGTAGCTGGTCTGATGAGCGTGTTTTCTCCACCGGATCCAAACTGAACCACTGGTGGCAAACAAGCTCCACGAACACATCCATGAATTTTACACAGTGCTGCTTTGATGCATGAAATTTTGCCTGATCGATTGGAACCAGTATCCAGTGTTGGGTTTGCAGTCACCGTCATGCTGCTGTTTCCGCCTCAGCAAGACATGACGGCGTGCGACAGCTTTGGAAGTTCCTTTGTTCTCACGCACTGCAGTAAATAATTTGCCCCTCTGCTTGCAGACCAGGAACAGATGGATGCGCTCGATGCGCGCTCTATTGTTGCTAAGTTGTCGCCGGCTTTGCATTGAGGGTTGTGTTTTCTTTGAGAGCGGAGGAAGGTAAATCAATAAATGGGAATAATGGAGCGCTTCAAAAAGCCACGGTGCTCGGCTCAGGACTTGGCTCTCATGGCAACAGATACAGCTGTTGGTGAATGCAGGCAGAGGAGCCTTGATGTCTTTGTGAAGACAAATTGAATCAAGCTGTTCTGAAGAGATAGAGCCGACCCAGAATCACCCAAATTAATTAGCAGCTGGAAAACAAAAAGACAAGATTGCGTCAAACGGTGGCTTCAAATTAATGTGGTATTTATTAAACGGCTGTAACACATTCAGGACAGTATTTTACTGCTGTCTGAATCTTTATTAATGGATGTTTGAAAGCACATTCACACAGCCGTCATTCATGTGAAGCTTTCATCTGAAGACAGTCTGTATTAGATGGATTTTATTGACTTCACTCTGTGACTTACTGTTCAAATTATCTGAACCTGCCTCGTTACAGTCTGAGGCACAAATTATCCTGTTGAAATGTCTTCTATTGTAAAATATCTGTAGATCTAATCAATTCTGGTTAATTACGCACTCATTTTTCTTTATTCTCTTTAATTGTATTTTCATAATGAAGCCATCTGTCACTCTTCTATACCATTTTACAGCTTTATAGAATATAAATAAGTAGAACTCTAAATCTCTTTTAAGTACAGCATAGTATTAATATATCATTGAACGAGTCACACTTAATGAATAAACCTGCAGTTTGAATAAAGAACTGAAAATTCAACATATTCTGCCTCAGTTCACTAAGTGCTTTACATTAGTCCACATGTAGCTGGAAGTAGGTTGGTTCATTTTATGGTCAGGATAACTTGTAAAAATCCAGAAATTACCTTAGACCTGTACACACATTCGCAATCATGCGATTTGATGCACCAGATCATGCAAACCAGCTGCTACAGCACTGTGCACTGGAGATTAATAGAAAAACCCACCTCAAACTTTCAAATTAAATAATCAAGTGGACACTTTTAGTTTTACCTTCAGGACATTCAAATCCAAATCAGGATTAGGAATTACATTGTTGTGGATAATGCAGGAACTTTATATTTTGTCTGATAACCAAATAAAGTAACTGTTCCAACCAAAAAGGCATTATCTCCACAAAACAATTGGTTTTTTTAGGTGTGACTTTTGTTCCTCCAAAGCTCTTTGCTCTGCTTCGCTACAGTTCCAGACTTCTTTGAAGACACCCTCCCGCCTCCTGCTCAGGCCTACCTGAAGGTCTGCTCGGCCGTGTCTGAAGCCAGCCTCAACGACGTGAAACCCAGCAGCCCGCCCAAAATACTGGCCTCCCCGCCACAGGACGGCGGGCCGCCTTCGTCCGGGACCACGGTGCAGCGCAGGAGCGTCCTGCACACCGAGGAGATCGTAAGCCTCCATCAAATTACTCCCCAAAGCTCCTGCCCTTTTGATGGCTAATTAAACTTTGGCTCTTGGGAAATTCCATTTGACCTTTTGTGCATTTTGCACTTTCGAACAAACGCAACCATTATACTGACACTTCTTTATTGTTTATTCTTCATCCAATAACAGACCAAGTGGCAGGATAACCGCATGTCCACCAAGCAGGTGACGATCACGGTGACCCAGAGCATCCACCAGGTGGACAAGAACGGGAAGGTGAAGAAGTCTCTCACCACCTACGAGGTGATGAAGCCTGTGGAAGCCCTCAAGCAGGTGGCCACTCAAAACACGTGAGGTCAGGCGAGGCCGCAACGAGCCCAGAAACGTGCTTTTTGGTGAACACACACTGAAAGGTGGAAGCACAGGAGAGAGACTGGAGGTGGGATCATGTTTAACGTATTGTGTTTGACACTGTGTGATGTTTTACTGTACTTTGACACAGTGGGAGACAAAGACACGGCCTGGTCGGAGAAGATGTTTTACAGTACATGCAGCATCAGAGGGAAAAGGAAAATCATGTTGTAAACGCAGACAAATCGACTCGGTTCATATATATTTGTGTAAATCCGTTAATATAAAAATATGTTCTAGTCTTAGTATTTGGCATCGATACACGACCTGTCGTATCTGCTGGAACAATCCATATGGCTCTCAGGAAAGCTGATTTGATGGCGATTGCACTTTTTGCAGTGAAGACCCGGACCGGAGCTTGTGATGATGACACTGTCCAACTGCTTTGTGTTGTTTTGTAGAATACAGTGTTCTCTTTTCTATCTGGTGACGTGTGTTTTCTAATGACAATAAATTAAACCAAACGGTTGCGGTCCTCATTTTAAATTCCTTCATATGAACGAACATGCAGGAAGTATACACAGCAGTCCTGTCCTTCAGCTGATCTGGAGTCAGCTCGGCGCCGTCAGTGTGTGGATGTGGTTTCGTTGGTCGTAGTGAATCTGTCCCGACCGAAACGACGGCTCTTCCTTCTGCATCCACTCCTCCACGCTGAAATCTGGGAAGAAGAAGCTGATTTCTCTTTGGGCTGACTCGGGAGAATCTGCAGAGAGGAAGAGCACTTTGAAAACACACTGAGGGGACACCAAATGTTTCCTCAATACTTAGGATGCACTGCATTTGAACAGAATTATCTTAAAGTATTTCACAAGATCCGATCTTTTCCCCCACTTTTATCAGTAGATCAAAATTATCACAGTAAAACTTCAGAAATAATTTAAAATTATTCCCTTTTCATGCATTTCATTTTTTATTTATTTTTTTGGATGACTTTATAAAAATGTGGCATTTATTTGTAATTGAAGGCTATATGAACTAGAAAAGAAAAGTTTCATTGTCAATAAGTCTCATTTCATGAAATTGCAGGTGCTGCTGTCCTTTTGCATCAAAACAAAAAAGTGGATCACAATGTGACCTTGTCTCATTTTCCCTGCTTCGATTCAACCTTGCTACTGTCGAGCTTAAGAATCAATTTCTTTTTCCGACAGATGAGTCGTGGATTGTAGCCCAGAGAATCTCTTGCTCACTGAAGTCGCTGTGCTCTTTATTTCTTTGAAGGGTTTGAATGTTTCTGTATGGAGTAATTCCTACCTGAGCCATGAGTCGTGTTCCTCGTGTCTGTGAGTCCAAACTGGCCCCTGATGGAGTCTGGGGACGTGTATCTGGCTCTGAACACTTTGGTTGGCCCCATCAGTTCCCTCCAGTGTCGTATGGCGTCCTCCCTTGCTAAGATGTACGCCCGCATCGGCCCACTGCGGAGGAAGTCATGAATTCGAGTTATATTTGGCTCTGCAGACGGAACGACGGTCGCTCTGCCTGACTGGTTGTTACACATGTTTGATTTCGAACATTGGATGCTTTCATTCAAATCTAATCTATCCCGCTCCACAGCCGCCGCGGAGGAACGCTCGGCTATTAATATGCATCCAGCAGATGCAGCTATCTATCGGTTTATCAGATTTCAGCTCGACAATGCAAACTGAAGCGCCTTCAAGCTCGACTGGCTCCCGGTGCTTCCAGTTACAAGAGCGTCGGCCAGAGATAAGGAGCTGGAGCAACAACCGAGTCCCTCGTGTGACCAGAGACAAATGACAATGTGATTACAAACACCGTTTTCCTGGCCGGTGGGGGCGTGAGGCACGAGAAGTGGCAACATGCTGATTCTCAAACGATTGCTCGGAGGATGTCGTGGTAAACAGGGCAGCGCGCTCATAATTGAAACCTCTGCTGTGAGGTTTGAGACAATGATTTATTGGGGACTTGCTGAGCATGAAAGAGCAGCAGCGTCGACATTTCTGTGTCGGCCCAGCAGGTTATTTAGTCGGCATGCAGAATGGCATTCATCCAAACACATAACAGTTAATCACATGCAAATGAAGCAGGAGTGTCATGATTCCTGACGTCAGGGCGTCGGCTTACCTTGACATGAATTCAACAAGCCGTTGATAGAAGAATCGCTCTGAGGATTAAGAACATTAACACCTTTTAAACCTTTAGTCTTTTCTTTTATTTTTGACAGACTGATCTTCACTCTCCGACACAAGAGGGGAATTTAATTTCTTTATCTTTTAATAGGAGATTAGGTTTCTTTATCGGTGTGTACACCCAGAGGTAACACCATCAAGGATGATTAAATTGTTTCATCCCAGACATATTAAAGCAGTCTCTCCTAAAGACTCATTTGTTTGACCACATGAAGGTCAAAAAGGCCAAAAACGAGCTTTGCTCATTTCACTATAGATGTGTACACACCTGAATGTTCAGCGTAAAACCTCTCCGAGTCACGTTTTCTCCAGACCAGATCTCTGCATCGAACAATCACAAAGTTGTTCTCCAGAATTTTTTGATGAAGAGCCTGAGAGGGAAAAGAAACACTATCAGGTTTGAGCATGTGTTATTTTACAATTATAGAAACATTTCTAAGCATGTCTGAATTGTTTGTATTTCTAAATCATGTATGGTGTTGTTAAAGTCTCCTCCAAAACAGGTAAATAAAAGATTGGGTAATTCAATGAAAACTAAGTATTGTACAAAGTTCCGGGCGAGAAAATGTTGCAAAGTAACCCTCAAAAAGTAGATGTCAAATGTGATTTGGATCATTGTACTCTGCTGCAGAGTATTTCTGGAAGTAATCTGTTTTCTTGATTTTATGAAGGAACAGAAGCATTTCTTGCAGATGTGCCCCAAACTTCCACTGTAGCTATATTGAATATAAATTATATTCACAAGGGATTCACTGCATTGCTCTCTAGAATACGTGCATGGAAGAGAAAACATTAAAAGACCGTTTTTTCCCTCAAAACCTGTAAATAAGTGTAGCAGACCTCCATCATGAGAGGATGAGCCACAGCATCTGGCTTGATGACCGCCAGGGTGAGCTGCAGCACTTTGGACAGACGAGCAGCTGTCAGTAACATCTTTAATGTTCTGAATGAATGTAAACAACAGAAAAACATCAAGTGAGTCAAACGAGCTGCTGTGTACATTAACATGGTCGCTTCAAACAGTTTAGCTACTAGAAGACACACAGGCCGTGAACTTTTCTGCCACTAAATCTACTCGAATGTTTTATTTCCAAAATGAATATGTTTCAAAGTAAGAGTAGTATGTGGCGGATGACACTAACCTCTGCCGTGGCTGGTTTCCAGAACACCTGTCAGTTTAAAACGGAAAGCGAAGCAACTGCCGCCGCCATTCTGGATCAAATCGAAAACCTTATTTTGCCTAAAATCAGCCTTCTTTATATGGTCTGCAGCTGCGACTACAATGTGGACCTTTTCAAATCATCTTAAAAGAAATACTAGCAGAAATGTATTTAAAATGTACGATAGAATGACATCTCGGTCCAGTCAGTCCTATGATTTAAATGATCCCCCTGAAACAGATCCACAACATCCGTTCCACCCGGCGACTCGAGTAAATAAATCTCAAAATTAAGTCTGTCCGATTCTTTCGTGGTGAATAAAATATTAGAAAATCTCTTCTGCTAGTTTTGCACCTTTTGATTAATAATCCATTATTCATTCCACAATGGACACTAAAAAAAAAGAAGCGAACAATAATCATAAATATTTGAAACAACAACAATAGTATAACAGTGACAATATTTTACTTTAATGTTGTTAGTGATTAAACTGAAAGTTATTGCTCACATTAAATACATGAAGAATGTATATTGCTCACAGAACAGTATTGGACATCAGGAAGTGCAATGTCTCAAACATGTAGCTTGTGGAGAAAATAAAGAATAGCCTGTCGTTGTTGACTTACTCTAATGGTACCAGGTCGTTTCTTTATGTTTCTTTTAGAAATTTGATAACATTTTGAAATTAAACTTGTAAACAAGTACTTTTCCTCCAACATTAATACCTTGTATAAATTTCTTTTAAAATAATAAAAACCCTCCAAAACATATAAAACACACAGTATTACCATTATACAAGACAAATACACAATGATGATATGTCAATTTGTACGTGTCAAATAATATTTGTAATTTTTCTGTAGAATGAGCTAACTGGATGTTTTCTTGCTCAATAACTCACTTCCCATAGTGTCTGCATGTTGGGCTTTTTGTCTGTTTCTCAGTCTTTTAATCAGAAAATAACTTCAAGGGAAAATAACACAGAATAAAAACTCATTATTATTCAATCAACAAAGCAAACTAACAATTCATCCACTAACAAAACCAAGGGTTGAAAGGTCACAGAGAGATGAAGCCGATTTCAGCAGCATACAGTCGGCGATGTGGAGAGATCGCCACTCCACACTGTGTGACAATCACATTACTCCTCCTGCCAATCTATCATCAACAAATAACCTAACAAACCACACATGTCTCTGCATTGTGACAGGAAGCATTGTTCAAGACAAGTTAGCACATCTTTAGTAGTACATTTGAGTAATATTTGAAAAGTCACATTTAATATCTTTTAATCATAGACTATTAAGAGGAGGCATGATGTTGCGGTTAGCAGCTGACAGCCACACAGCAGCTTGAAGCAGGGAGCGGAGCGAGAGAGAGAGAGAGAGATTTTTGCCTGTGGAATTTCATCACTGCAGGAGATCAGACGTACAGTATGAGTTACAAACACTGAGCACATTCCGGCAATGCAAAATGACCACACCCTTGAAGTGTGTGTGTGTGTGTGTGTGTGTGTGTGTGTGTGTGTGTGTGTGTGTGTGTGTGTGTGTGTGTGTAGTTTGACATTCAGACAGAATAGAGGGAAGAAGTGGGGGTTGGGGTGGATTGCCCACATAGGTTTCTTCCACCTGCCGATGTCATGTGACTTGGGGTGACACCACAGCTGTTACCTCCCATGAGGCTCGGCGCAGAGAGGACAAGAGGAGGTGCTGGGCAGCCCTCATGCCAACATACACAGAAAACTTGACTTATAATTTTGCTTTGATTCTAACATAATCTTAGCCCGTCTTTAAAATTCAGTTTCTGATATTTATGAATGGAATGATGCACTTCAGGTTTTTATTTTGTGCTTTAATCACTTGCTTCACTGTAAACAAACTGTAGCAACAGAGTGATGGGGATAAGCATATGTCAGAGGGACCGTTGGTGACCACAGTTGCTCATTGTGTGATTCAAACAGTTTACCATTGTCTTTATACCCAGACAGCGGGTGGGGGTAAAAACTGCATGACTGAGGATCTCACTCATAGTTTCACAGATATCCTACATGGTTTAGTCATGCCAGGCAGAGAGCCACGATAGCATTAAACAAAAAGGGCCAATAGCTGTTACTTTATGTCATACTCAGTAGTTATGGGCACACTATACTGTTTAAAGGACAGCAAGGAGAGAACATCAGGAAAGATTTCAGAAATTTTATTCTCACATTAAGTAAAGTCAGAGGGTCCTTTCACAATTTACAGGCTAAGATATTTGTAAATGGAATAAAAAAAAAAATGTTACCACATCCTACACATCCTACACAGTGCACAGTACTACTGTTACTGTAGGAATTTACCCTAAATAACCTGTCTAGTTCTGGTTTTGCAAATCAAATCATGAACTGGATGCAGTGACTGCAAAGCACCATCTTTATAACAAATACAAGTGTGCCTCATCATGTCCAGAGAATAACCTGCATTTACCCTTCATCATCGTCTTCATCAGCTGTGATTGGCTGCAGCACTTTGTAAGCCAAAGTTAAAAAAAAAGCTGTAACTATGATGGGTGGATACTACTGCGTCTACAGACCATTCATTTAGATTTTATTTCTTTATATTATGAGACTTACAAACTTTCACCTGTTGCCTTTTTTTTTTCACTGATCTCCGATGCCACATTGCTGCATGAAAATGAATTTAACTACCTTAACTTCTAAATACAACAAACGTTTGTTACTCCTGTATTTTACAGCTGTTTCTTTTGGTGAGTTATAGGTGAGTGTTCTGTGGTGTAAAACAACATGTATGATTATGAAAGAAAGTTTTAATGCATGAGGCTGGTCGTGGTAAAGAAGCTCAACCAGCATAAACTCTACATGCTGTTATGAAACCTGAAAAATGGGAGTACACACACACACAAACACACACGCAAAGGTGAAAATAAACAAGAAAAGGACCTGTCAACTGCATATGAAATATTTTTGTTGATTTCTTTCATGACTGCAGCCACATTGGGCTGAAGAGGATCACTGACTCCGACTGAAATCATCCGCAGCTGGCAGGCTGATTCAGCTCACCCTTTGCTCTCTGAAAACTGCATCTCTGTTTTATCTGTGCGTGACTGCTGCTGCTGCTGCTGCTGCTGTTGCTGCTGCTGCCGCTGCTTATGCCGCTCGCGCTCCTGCAGTTGTCGTTCCCCTTTTGGTGGCAGCTGACTGACTCACGACCCCCACAGGCGCTTGGGTGTCCAGAAACTGCTCATTCTTTAAACAGGAGCCACGGTGAAAGGATGAAGCCCAAAAAGCAAAGACACGTCTGAATCTGAGTTTGTTAATATGATTGTCAATTTTTTACTAAAATGTCAGCACACAGTTTGAGACACATGATAATGTGATTTATTCAAACATCAGGCGGTCATGAACTACTCAACATATTATATAGTATAGTATAGTACAAATATATAGTATATATTATGTTTGTTTTCTATGATGTGATTCCTCACAGTTCGTCACAGCTATTTCAGAGCTCACAGGCTCTGGTGTAACACCTGCAACTCTTTAGCATCCTAATTATTTTACCGGGTGAGAAAAGTCATGGACGTGTTTCCTCCTTTAACACTTTTAAGGAGAAGATTTTCACTGTGATCGCAGACTGTACTTCACTCCTAAACCTAATGGCCTCCGAGCATCCGTCCGAACCCTGCCGCCCTCTCGGTCAGTCGCACGCAGGCGTTCCCTTCACCTCTCCGTCACCTGTTCTCTCTTTTAGCCTAAATGCTGCTGACCCTTGGCCTTTCTGCTGCGCTGCTTCGCCACACGGGACTGGGCTCCCTCCAGCAGCTGTGTCAACCTCAGTCCTGGCAACTGGCGTGCCCAGGGAAGGACGAAGAGGGGCATTAATGTCAGCCCACATTATGAGTCAGCAGCGGGATACGGACTTGTCTTTGTTCGGATTAAGCTGCTCACTTTTACTTCTTGTTTCATGCCTGCTTATGATGTGAGAGTCTCATTCATTTTTGAATTTTCTATGAGATATTATCCATGAAAGCAATCCCAGTGTTTAGCTTTATAAAGCGATCTGAAAGGTTAACCGTTCACCTCCTGCGAGGAGTTTCCTGTGAGAAGAGGAGTTAATCTGGGAGGTTGTCCTATCCGGTGCCTGAGCAGGACCCGCTCTGCCGTCAGCTGGCCGTTTATTTATACCGACAGAGATCCCTGCTGTCCGCTGCCGGAGAAACCGCTCTGAGTTTACACCCTCTAAACCCTTACCTGTTGTCCCGAGGGAAATTATCTCCTCCTGCCAAGAGAAGTGTGTTGTGACCTCCCCAGAAGCAGTGGGACATTGGCAACAGGGCAGATGGGTATGACAGAGGGGAACAAAGTGATTAGCAAACGGGGGCCCCGGTATGTGAACGCTGGTTAAAAATAACTTCACTGGCCCAATTTTTAGATGGCATGCTGCTCGGCCGCTTAACTCCTGTGCCGTGTCTCTCCGTTTTGGCTCCGATCTTATCTCGAATCGCGTTTTAAGATCGTTTTTGGAAGGGACTAATCCAAGTTTGTGAACGCTCATCAGACCGATCAGAGGAAGTCAAATTACTAAACGGGCCGACAGATAAAGAGAATCGCTGGGCTCTTCGTCATGACACATGATGAAGGAGAAACAGATGATTAGATGAGAGTCTTTAACCCATCTGTGTGTTGGCAAATCCTTGGCCCATGTGTGAGTATGTAACAGTGATCAGCTGTCCCGCCCGAGAGGAACAGCGGGATTACGGCTTGGTCCCTGACCATTGTGTCCAGCGTGAGCGGTCGAGAATCCACTCAACGACAAAAGTCATCTGATACTCACATCACCCAGATATATTTGGCCAGGCCTTGACACATAGCTGACATTAGTGGAAATGTTGCATTTGTGATACACCCTGGCCCCGGGCCATGGGAAATATTGAACAACTGTCGAATTTAGACAACATCCTGTGGTGGATAAAAAAAACAGGAGCTACAAAGATGCAGCAGAGCTGCTATTTGTGGACAGTGAGTGTCTCGAAAATAGCGAGAGCGTTGGGTTTCAATATAAGCCCCCCTCACTGAGCTCGAGCTTTCTGTGAATGAGGCCCGGGTTCCTATCACACCCAACCCCGGCGCTGATTTTAGAACACAGGTGTTGACCTTAGTGGAGCGGCTTGTGCTTGCAGCAGAGGAAAATGAACCCCTGAGCTCGGCCCGTTTTCCTCCACCGCATTGGTAATCACTTGTATGGTCACACAGATGCTTCGGACCATCACACCTGAAAAACTCACTTCATTTCTGTATAATTACTAAAAGTATGTACTCTGACTTTGCTGTTTACCTGATTTCATGATATTACAGTGTTTCTCTCCATTTGTAGCGCTTTTTTCATATTTTTATTCTCACAAAAGAGTCTTTTTCCACATTGACTGCTGTTCCCTGAGTGTCCCGGTGGTCGCCTTGTGTCCACAGGAGAATTTACTGCTTGTTTTTATAGTGCCAGAAGAACCTTTTCACAGTACTCAAGTGTCACCGGCTGTGCTTCATGAAGTTTATGTTACAATTTATGAAAGCAGAAGTAGTAGTCGACGCGGCACATCTCGTCTAAATCATCTAAATCATCATGTCATCGCATTAAAAGGCCCGAAGATGTAAAAGCCGTCTTAGAGCGTGAATGTCATTTTTGCTTTCGCTGTAAACGATACGAAGGAGCTGGAAAAGCGAAGCGGGATGAAACTCAACCTTCAGCTGTGACTCGTGGCCTGTTGTAGCTGCTGTTCTGAGCGTAACCCCAAAAACCGAGTAAAACACGCCCAGCGCGCAGTTGCTTCCTCGTTCACTCTCTTTCTCTTTCTTCTTCTTTCTTTTTTTTTTCCTCCAAAAAGGAACCATTGACATTCAGTGTAAAGGAGAGGAAGGGTGGCGAGGAGGGAGGAATCATGGCGGGGGGGGGGGGGGGGGGGGGGGGGGGGTTGAACAGAGGAACTGCAGGGGTGTAGGGTGTCTCAAGCCCAGTGTGAACAGCTGAGAGGTGTGATTTCACAGGCTGGCTCCCCCCTGTCAGGGCCCTGATTGGGCCGGACAGGAGGTGCAGGAGAGGCCCGGGCTTCTAAAGGACACCAACAGGTGGGAGGCCGCAGCGGAGGGGGGCGCTCCTGGCGGGATAGAAAAGGCCGATCTGCAAAGCCGGCTCTGGACACAATCCACAGGCCAGATACAGAGGAGGAGGGTTGATCACAGGAGAGCCGGGGTGAGGAGAGAAGCAGGGTGAGGCTGGACAGGGTTTCACACAGTGATCAGGTATATGGATTAAGAGTCAGGTTGGTTCGGATTCTGTACAAGTATACTTGTTCCGGTTTTTCTATTTATGGGTCATTTTAACAGAAATCTAGATTTAGACTCTTCAAATTAGGTGCTTTCTCTCCGTTAAGATTAAATCTGCAGCACAGTCTGAGTCAAATCTAACATCTAGCCAGCAGTTCTTAGTGTTTTCCTTAGGTGGCAGGGCCCGACGCTTGTGTCAGGTGAGGGGAAGCTGAGGTGTGACGCAGGAAAGAATCAGGAAATTTAGTGCCCTGACATGTGTCTCTCAGAGGAGTCGTTACCGTTTGACCCGAGTAGAGGGGCCAGTCCTTGTAAAGGCCATTTGGTTTGTACCTGGAGGACACAGAAGTGGTCAGATTTGTCAGGGAAGTCCCTCACAGGCCCACAGTGACTGTGGAGGAGAGGCGGAGTGCGGCCTCCATCTCAACCCAAGCTGCTCGGACAAAGAGAGGCAGAGAAGAGATCAATGAGGTGAGTGGAAAATATTTCACCGTCGTGCCCTGAATTGATACTTGTGTTAACTCGTTCTGAGAAGTTTTAAAATGACAATTTCCCGTCACAGTAAGGTACTCAGAAAGACTTTGCTGCAGCGTGATGTTGAGTGAATGAGCCAGGCTGTGACCTTCATCTGCTGGAAGCCGGCAATTCGCCTCACCCTCCAAAGTTATTTAAACACAGATCAGCATCATCACATTGGCATTACCCATCAAAGAGCTGAGCAGACTGGCATCTGGCGCTTTCCTCCATCAACAATATCACTGTTTTTCTGTCACCATTTTGAAAAAAACAAAACAAAAAAAAACTGTCCTGCTCTAGAACAAAATATGAGTTACGACTGTTCTCGCAGATTTCAATGCCCCGTCCTGTCAAACCAAGGTTGTTTTAATCTTCTGACTTTTTAGTACATCTGGAGCGGACGACCGAGGCTGCTGTCACGTGTGTCTTTGGCCGCTTACCCTCTGTCACAGTTCGCCATTGTTGAGCTGGTTGTTCCCGCTTCTCCTCGTGCGAGGCTGTGAAAGGGCGCTTTGTGTCGGAGGAGCACTCCATCCAGTTGTTGCCCCTTGTGAGGACATGCTTCCTTATATCCCCATATTATACACCACTTATGGAATGTAAGGAAGTGTGTGGTTTCAAGGGGATCCCAGCATCAAGCACACTGAGAAGACACTTGTTTTTTTTTTAACTCTGTTTTAACTTTTTTAACTCTGTCATGTATTTAACTTGGATTTTTTTTCTCTCGCAGCACTGCCAGAGTGTGCCTTTGTGTGTTTTATGAGTTGGGGGGGGGGGGGGGGGGGGGGGTTGTCAGAGTTCATGTGTGTGTGTGTGCGTGTGTGTGTGTGTGGCAGCACAACAGGTGAAGGGTCCGTTCCCTCTCCTTCGGCCCCAGGCACGTGTACAGTTAGCATAGCTTCCAGGGCTTCCACTGATCGGGTCTCAGGGACTTCTTGAAAAATTCCTGCCCTGCCCCAACGGCTGACAGTCAAGGAGGATTGACAGACCACAGCTGTCACCCATTATAGCACCCGCAGAACTCTCAAAAAAGGGAGAGGGGGAGGGAGGACAGAGACGTGTATCTGTCACCGAGGGTGAAAGTTCACCCCAGTAGGCCTGCTTTGGAAGGAAATAGGGAGATGTCAGTGACTGCCAGGCTTCCCAAACCTCTAAAATAGGAACAGTCTGCTCAGTAACATGAAAACACTTGCCTGTATGTTGTCTCACAGCCTGCCCCATTAATATTGTTCCTTTTTGTCTTTGTTTCTTCAGGTAAGACCGAAGAGGATCGCACTGCTTGCAGACAGACGACGTCCACCGTCTCTTTCTTCATCTCTAATTTCCCCCTCTGTTTCATCTTCTTCATCCCTCCGTGTACCTTATCCTCTCTCCCCCTCCTCACTGCATGCCCTCTCCTGCTCTCTCTCTCTCTCTCTCTCTCGCTCTGTCTCTCGCAGCTGAAGCAACACGCCTTGCTGTGGCTGGTCAAACGGAACCAAGTCAGGTGTTTCTGTGAGGTTTGGTCCCCTTCAACCAGCTACTGCGTCGTGAATTCAGTCAGCAGACACCAGCGTGGACTCAAAGACGTGCTTGTTGACAGACGCGTCGTGGTGTGTTGCTGCTCACTCGCTGGACGTAGTTTGGTAATAGAGACAGACTATATTCCACAGACTTTACACGGAACGCTTCAGGTTTTTTATGGTGTTGCATTGTATGTTTAAAAAGCAAATAAAGCATTACTGACATCGCTGGATTAGTATACTTGTTTATCCCCCGTTTACTCTTCAAAAGCAAAGTAAATCATTTTTGATGCATAGATTTTGTACCAAAATGTGTACAATCTTTTTTTATAAGAAAACAACGACTACAAAAATATACCACAAAATGGCATTTGTTCAGGTGTGCAAAACTGATTTGTTTATTAATTTCAATTTTTTTTTAAATAAAGACCTTGTGTGCAATTAAAAACTTCAGTCTCAATAAATTGAGTGGAAATTATTTGATTTTTCTGACTTTACTAAGTAAGGGCTCATTTTCCTTTCTTTTTTTGGAAGGGGGGTCATCTAAGAAACAAAGAAAGACTAAAGGTTGTGTAAAAGTCATAAATCTCCTCCTGACCTTATATTTGTAGCCTACACTTTCATGATCTCTGATACAAAACAAATAACGTGCACGTGAGTGTGGGTGATGATATGTGGACAAAATGATTTATCATAAATAAATGTTTCAGTTAACTACCTCGTATAACCCATAAAGTCCTGTTTCATAAACTCACAATCAAATTACAGTGGCGTTCTGGCTGGAAGGAGGAAATCCATTAAGGTTTAAGATGCTCTATTCATTCAGAGGCTGACAGTAAACTCTGGAGAAATCAGTACCACGGAGAGCACCCATTATACTTACAGTAAATTACCTTTTGTGTAATGTTGAACATTTTGTATTGTGGTGAATATTACAGATATTTCTGTAGCCAGCGAAATTCCATTACCTGAGAATCCTAAATAAAAATGAAAAAGATCAGTGAACTCATGCTCTTCCACTCGGTCAGCTGCTTGATAAAATCAACACATTGTTGCCTTGTTTCAAACACAATACAGATTGTTGGTGTTTTACATTTTGGTGCACACAAAGCACAAAGTGCTTCATTGACCTCAAACCGACCATAACCCCACTACTTATAAAGCTACAGCTTCGGGCAAATACAACTCCTTTTATTTTTTTATAAAGGAGGTTACGGTTTTAGAACTCAAATCCATTTAAGATTTACAGCATCAAATGATTCTATTCTTTGTTTAACAAGGTGAAAAGCCCATTGAGATATAAATGCTCTCTTCCAAGAGGGACATGGCATGGCAGCAGCAGGCAGTTACAATGATGAAAATCAATACTGTATATTCATACATCGATACTTTCGAAAAGTCAAATGGTTCTGGACACAACGGCTTAAAATAAAAGTGAGGCTGCAAAAGAGTTAAAGCAAAAGGAAAATATCTGGCAAAAAATGTGTGATTAAGACATTTCTTTCACCTTAGTGTTGAGACTCAGTGTTTGACAAAGATAAAAGTACAATATATAGTGAGACTTACAAAACCTTTTGCAAATCTGAGGTGCAATAAAGATAGAGAAAAAATACAATGCTGCACACATAGGGATAAAAGTGGGAAATACACAGACAGAGAGCAAAATTATGAGACATCAACTCTATGAGAAAGGTTCAAAGAAACAGAGAGCGCTCCGCAGCTTCCAGGTGAAGCTAAATGTTGTGGTTCTGGTCTTGGTCTTGATTCAATATCGGATTAGGTGGTCTTGACAACAACAGTAATTTAAATATCTTCTCAATCCCCTTATGAATGAAGACAGGTTTGTCAGAACATGAAGTGTGTTTGGAGGTGGACACTGAGCGGGGCTGTACTGTAAGCCTTCCCTCTCTCCACCAGGGGGCGCTGTTTACCCTTGTCCGCACTGAATCGCGCCGCAGAAGAAGACGGAGCGAAGCGGCGGCGTAAACATGGCCGACAGTGGAGTGACAGGTGAGTTTCAGACTCTGCTACAACTGTGTTTCATATCCTTTCACCTCTTTATCTCTTCATTCTGCTGTGTGGGCATCTTAAAGACACAATAGTGTCCATATAGCCCGTGTTATGTGGGTTTTTAGTTTCCGGTTCGTGTTGAAGCAACTGTCTAAAACGCTAAAGGTGCTAACGTTAGCCTTACTAGCGTCTCCGTCGTGCACGATATTGCATCAGCTTTTATAATAACTTTCTAAAATAATGTAGTGGCTAAATATATGTGTTACTTAGCGTCACTGCTACTAGAAATTATTTGAGGAGTTAAGTTTCGTGTTTGGTGTCAGTAGCCTTCAACACATTGTGCCACGTCCAGCTAACAGCTTCTGTAAACTCGTGGCTGCTTTTGTATCTATTTTTTCACATACGCGTGCTTTATGCTATTAAACAATACAGCCGTTTTCTTACAGATGGAACCGACAAAAAAGAGGATATTGAACGTGCAAAGGTAGGAAAGTTCTCTTACATGATTGCTGTTTGTATGCCTGTGTGTGTCTTTGACTCTTTGTTATTGCCCCTGAACAGACTGAAGGCAAAGAGCTGACCAAAGAAGAGAAGCAACGGCTGAGGAAAGAGAAGAAACAGCAGAAGAAAAACAAGGAGAAGAAAGAGGACAAAGCTCCAAAGGATGGAGAGAAGGAAAAGAAGCCGGTCTGTTCAGCTGCTCCAGCATCTCAGCTTTCAACACAGCCTGCAACACAGAAAGGTGCGGCTCATCCAGAGAGGACTGAGGTTTGTTTGTTGTGGACAAGATTATATGTTCAACTTAAAATGTCATCTCTTATTCAGCTCCTCCAGCAGTGCCTGCTCCTGCACCAGTTTCCGTGCCTGCCCCTGAGGCTGCAGCAGCCCCTGCTGACAAGCCTGCAAAGAGTAAAGCAGAGCTTAAAGCCGAGAGGAGAGCCCGACAAGAGGCCGACAGGGCTACGAAGCAGGGCAAGAAGGGCGACGCGGGACAGCAAGCTCCCACAAGCAAACCTAAAGCGCCGCCCAGTGAACTGCAGCCAGGTATAGTACACTCAGGAAGGTTCAGCCCCAGTTTTTTTGTGTGCAGTTTACATGTATGAAATATGCAAACTGAGCTTTTCCCCGACTATCTGCCAAGCTCATAGCTGGTTTTGACAGAACAGCCACACTCATCCATTGCCTGCCGCATTAAGCCTAAAAAAGCATACAAACACATGTGCCACACCTGTTATTTATTCGTATTGGCTAACTTTTGTTTATCGGACAGATTGGAAAAAAAAAAAAGACTTAGATTGCGGGATTCCATTATGATGGCCGATATATTGAGTATCCCTTGTGATATCTGCCATCGGAAATAACATCAAACATAAATGAACACAAAGCATAATAAGCTCCTTGTGAAATGTCTTGTATTCTTGGTTCTTGTCGTTGGCTCTGTTCACTGCAGGCAAATGCAACTCAAGTCTTTTTTTTTTATCACAAGTGACCCATATCTGATCTGTTTTGTGTCCGTGTGAACGTTGCAATTCTTACTTGTTCACATCAGACCCAGGCCTCGTTCGTATGTGGTACCAAGTCAGATACCCATCTGATATTTTTCAAGGCGACTGCAGTCTGAATGCTCAAGTCGCATGTATGCGACGTCCATGTCATTGACGTGGGATCTGTTCCCGAGGAAACTGTGCTTGCTTTTTACTCGGTCTCCTTTTTCTGTCCCTCATGATTTCTCAAAATTCTCAAAATTATGACAGCTCTTATTGCACAACCACTTGAAAATTGATATTCATGCACTGACCTGTGCGGCATGTATTTTTACTCCTGTGACCAACAATAGAGCAGATAAACAGCCGAAACGTCACCCCGAGGAGGTGGGACTTAGTAGCAATTCCATCAATCAGTGATTAACAATATGAATGAATGACATGATATCAAACCACCCAGCCCCGTTGGATGGCTGCAGCTTTCAGTGAAATTGAAGAATCATGAAGTGGCCCTCCTTAGAAATTTACCACCAGAGAAACTCAGGCTTTTTTCTGCGCATGTGTTCACTGTCTGGTCGCATCACGTTCACACTGCACTCTGATAGAGGTCACATTTAAAACGTGGGAATGATCATGCAAAAAAGTCAGCAGATGGCTCATCGATGTAATGTGGAGAAAGTAATGTGCTTTTTATATTTTAAGTGGTGAAGAGGCTCCCAGAGCACGTTCAAGTGGACAACCCAGATGTTTTGAAGAAATTGGCCAAGAAATTGGAAAGACAACAGGTGAGTTATGCTTTTTGGTCTCAGAGAAAAAAACGACACTTTTAGGATTCTTTCAAGACAGACTTTGCATTATTTGTAGCATTATTACTCTTGTACCTAACTCGAAAGTTAGTTGATCTAATTTGGTACATTTGAAATTAACTTTTAGGAGAATATTTGCATGATGTATCTTTATTCAATGAATGGACCTAACAGCCAGATTCCATTTTTGTCTCCCTCTGCTTGTTTGAATGTCGTTTGCTCGACTTACATTTTGTAAATGGTTACAAACAGACAGTGAGACCTCTGTTACACCAGATGTTTCATGCGGTAACATCAAGTGTTCGTGCATGGGATTGAACTTAACATTTCTTTCAGACACCAGTGCACCCCACTTTTCAAAAGGTATAAGTAATTCAGGTCAGGCTTTATGTTGAGTGTGTTACGGTCACTTTTTCCAACTAACATGTTTGCAATCCAAAATCATCACACTTGGTCAGAGTCAATGGGGAGTGGAAAATTCCTTCTCCTGAAGACAGAGCTCCTGTTCATGTGACCGTATTGCTGTGTTTTTCCACCTACATCGATGAGTTGTTTGTTTGCCAGTGTGCTGTGCTTGAAGTTAGTTTGGAGAAGAAACAGAAACACAAGTTTGTGAATTGTTTCTTTATTCTCTGAGTGTGATTCTTGTATGAGAATATCCTTTTCTTGATATAGAAATTTGGTTAATTTAGACTGTTTGCTTCTTCTGCTCTTTACCCATTGTACTTTTTTTTTTTTTAATTGATTTTATTTATGTTTTTAGTATCACTTAGCCCAGCTTTAATCTTCCTGCTGTTGGACGTTCTGTGTTTCAGATCCCGCTCCGCTCAGACTATGGCTACAAAGTCAGCCTGTTTTCTCACCTCCACCAGTATAGTCGCAAAGCTCCTCTAACTCAGCAACTCAGGTACGCTGGTTACAAACTGAAGCGGTGTGAATGTGCATTTCTTTAATTTCATTATTTAATTTGTTCATGTTTTTGTCGTTTGCAGCATTCCTTCTACGGTGATTCATCCTGCTATCGTTCGACTGGGTCTCCAGTATTCGCAGGGCATTGTAGCGGGTTCCAATGCTCGCTCTGTAGCCTTGCTGCATGCCTTCAAACAGGTACTACGACACAGAGCTTTGACCATGTGTTCTTTGGTATCTCTGCTGCGTTTCCTCTGCTGTGATCAGACGGATAGAACAAAAACGTTCTGCTCATTTCACTATCGCTCTGTGATCAGTTTCAGACTGTCAGCAGCCCTCATAGACAAGATTAATGCTGTAATCTCACTTTCATCAGTCTTTTCACATGAGCTTCAGATAAGAATGGGTTGAAAGATAGATGTTGTTGATGTGGACAAATATAGGTGGAAAAAAATAAAATGGTTTTCTTTAATTTCAGGTAATAAGGGACTACACTACACCTCCAAATGAAGAGCTATCGAGAGACTTGGTCAACAAGTTGAAACCTTATATCAGGTAAAGAGCACTGGCCGTGCATCTTCACTGTATATGTCACCCTGGCTACATCTTAACTACTTCCGGTTACTTTTCAAGCTATTTTCCTAATTCAAACAATGATAAATGAAACAGTAAAGCCCTTGTTTGAAGTGTACACTTTATGCTTTGTTCTTTCAGTTTTTTAAATCAATGTCGCCCTCTGTCAGCGAGCATGGGTAATGCAATCAAGTACATCAAGAAGGAAATCTCCAATATTCCAAGTCAGTGCAAAGAAGAAGAGGTCGGTGTCTCATTCAGAAACAAATATGAAATCAGACACATTCACATTGTGGCAGATTTCTGACAGCGAACTGGAAACATTCTGGCAAAGTTATTCATTTTAAAGTTTCCACGACTGAAGAGCTCTTCATCCCTGACTCTGTTTAGGCAAAGAGCAAGCTGCTGAAGTGTATCGAGTGCTACATTGATGAGAAAATCATTCTCGCCGCTAAAGCTATTGCCAAGTCCTCCATAGAGAAGATCAGCGATGGAGACGTCATTCTAGTTTACGGATGGTAAGGCACTGAAAGCCGACCTGCCGATGAAGATCTTTATTTTCTGTGCTTAGTCTCAGTTCTAAAAGCAGCGGTTCCTTGTTGCTGAGCGTTTTAAACAAATATTTCCAGACATGTTCTGTCTCAATACTTTCACTTCCTGGTTTTTTTTTTTTGTCTGTCCCTTCTCAACCATCTCCTCCCTCACACACCGTTTTCCCAGATGTTACCCCATCTAATTTTCATTTCTCCTTCCATCCTCTATCAGCTCGTCGTTGGTCAACCACATTCTGTGCGAGGCCTTTGAAAAAAGCAGGAAGTTCCGTGTGATCGTGGTGGACAGCAGACCTCGGCTGGAGGGCAGAGAGGCCCTGAGGCGTCTGGTCCAGAGAGGCATCAGCTGCACTTACGTTCTCATCTCAGCTGTCTCTTACGTCCTTCCAGAGGTATTAATGACGTGACTTGACAGTAGACAGAGCACAGTGATTGCCATAGATTGAGGTTTGATCACATTGTGGCTTTGTGTTTAAGGTTTCAAAGGTGTTCCTCGGTGCTCATGCCCTGCTGGCCAATGGCTACGTCATGTCTCGAGTGGGCACTTCGCAGATCGCTCTGGTGGCTAAAGCCTTTAACGTGCCTGTACTGGTGTGTTGCGAGACCTACAAGTTCTGCGATCGGGTGCAAACGGATTCCTTCGTCTCCAATGAACTTGGTACGAGAAAAGCAGCCCCTTTCCACTCGCGACACTGTGAGAACACGTGGGTTATTTTCATTTCTTCATCCCCAGATGACCCCGACGACCTTATCGTGACCCGTAAAGGGAAGACGCAGCTGGAGGACTGGCAGCAAGTGCCGTCTCTGGGCCTGCTCAACCTGGTGTACGACGTGACGCCGCCCGACTTCGTGGACCTAGTCATCACAGACCTGGGCATGATCCCGTGCACGTCGGTTCCCGTGGTGCTGCGAGTCAAAAACGTGGACCAGTAAAATGACCTCGACCCGTGTCAACAGGCTGCTTCTCTCTTCGTGCGCATGAACACTTTGCACACGACAAAAAATATCGTGCTTTTAGCATGCAATAAATATATATCCAAAATGACGTACGCTTTCTAAATGGCTTCCATGTGTTGTTTTTAATGGTGGAACTGAGTAATTACATTCATTTCCCAGTCTGATGTGAGGAGAAGGGTAGTTTTAAACTTTTTATTAATGGTAAAAGGCAAGATGTAAGGGGTTAGACATTAATATACGTGCCTTTTCCGAACATTTAACTGCCGGTAGTAAAAGAAAAGCAAACCCCCTGCGCCAGTCGTCAGCCTCAGCATGTAGTTTTAAACCATCCAGAAAGCAGCTGAAGAGCAGTAGAGGAATTTTGTGGCGATCATAAAGACTCAAGACACGTTTATAATCAAGTTGAACACAAAGCGAAACTTGGAGTCAAATTTGAAAAGATTCTTTTTTTATGCTTGCTGTTTAACACTACAATATACATTAAGTTATTACTGTGATACTGTCAAACTTGTATCTGGCACCATATTTACCATGCAGTTACTGAGAAATGCTTTACATAAATTCAGACTTTTGAACATTTTGCATGAGATGCTGCACTTTATACTGATGTGAAGTAATACAGTACATAGTGTTTTCAAATCTTTATTAGAAGCTATAAAGTCATGAAAATTCAACATAAAAACAAGCTGACCGATAACAGCAATATTTTTAGCACTTGTGACCAACAAACAAGAGAAACGACACAAAATTGTGATTTTCTAAATGTTGGGATGGAGCTGTACAGCATCACACGTTTCGTCTTCAACAAAATCCAGGTGAAATATCAGAACAACTGTGAAAATGGAACTCAAAGGCATGCTTTCATTAACGTGTCCCTGATCATCTATCTGAAAAATGGGGGGGGGGGGGGGGGGTAAAGTAGTTATTGCCACCATAAAAAACAAACCCTGCAGTCATGTTATTAAAATTACAATGCAGTACAGACACCAAAGCTCAGTGCAGCATGAGATAATGGCTTCGGTATGAAAAGTGACTTGACCATTGCAGTCTGTGCAGCATATTTTCAACGTGCAATAAACTGCTTTTCAACTGTGCCTCAGGACGTCAAACGACTAATCACGTAAACTTGTACACATTCGATGCGTTTGGCCGCAAAGGCCCCAGCAAGGCTAAAATATTCCCTTCATCCAGTGTTTTAAATTCGTTTTGTCAGCTTTGCTTCAAAATGCAGTCAGTGATCATTTCTAATAAAAAAAAAAAAAAAATTGGATCAAATCTCTCTAAAATTGCATCAATACTGTTGAATAAATTCAGTTTAAAAAAAGCATACTCCCTTAAACCGCAGCTGCCCCATGAAAAGGTGTGCAATCTTTTAAATACTGGGGGAGAAGCCCGGAGTGCTGTGGACTCCACATTTTCACATTCAGAAGAGTCTCTTTCGTCGAGTGTCCAGCTCGGCCTCAGAGCGGCTTGGCTTTCCGTCTTTGGGTGACCCACAGAAACGCTGCGAGGACGACGGTGACAACCGCCAGACGCCAAAACACCTGCACAGCCGGGAACTCTCCCTGCTCCACAAAGAAGATTCAAGGTTAACCGTGAAGGAGAACGACAGGCGCAGACGGAACAACCTGCTGATCCAACCTCTCGAAGACACTTGTATCCGTAGTAGTTTCCGGCACAGCGGCACTGGAAGAAGCCGGGACCGTAGGGGGAACAGAGGGAGTTCTCCGGGCAGAGCATGGCTGTGGATTCACAGTCAACAGTATGAATAGACGCCACATATTGTGAGACAACTAGAAAATCACCGAAGGAGAACTTACACAGCTGGCCGGTCTGGTCGCACATAGTTTTTTGACCTTCACAAAAACGGTTTCCCTTATTGACCCCAACACTTTCCCAAGATGCGTTGCCACCAGGACAATCAAGGTCTGGTGGCAGAATCCTAAAGATAAACAAAAAAAAAAAAAAATCTAAATGAAGGAATAAACACCAGGGCACTAAAGGGTTGATTTTCATAGTCAACCACTTACATGTAATTGAGCTCAGTGTATCCTTGAAATGCTGTGTCGCTCATGTTGACAATGTGATTGAGTGAAAGGTCTCTGTCACAGAAACGTGCACAGTTAACAGAAATACTTCTAACTATAGACAGTATCACACACCAGGAACTCGAACATTATTTCTGCCTCTCAGGAGAAAGTAAAGACTTCAAGTTGTGTTCTGTTTGGAAGATGAAAGTGCTTTTTCAGTTCAACAGTTAAAAAAAAAAAACGTCCTTATCTTGTTGCCAAAAATGCTCTTATCAACATGAGGATCAGTCTGAGGAGTCACCCGCATGTGTGTTGTACATTTTTCTAAGTGCAGCTGGAACAGAGCCCACAATGTTTACTCTACTAAAGTAAATGCATGGACTGGAGTCTCTTATCCAGATGTGTCAAACATAAGGCCTGTGGGCCAAAACTGGCCTGCAAGACGGTGAAATCCCTTTCTGCTGTAGACAGTCTGATCGAAATAGATATGAGAGATGTAACAACAGTACTTACATTATTATGGCAGTTGATGCTTCTTTGAGATCATCCACAAAAGTTAGGGCACAATTGGAAAGATCTAATCTGCAAAAACACATTAAACACAAATTAGTATTAAATAATGGACAGGTGATTTCTCCTAAATAGTACATGAGATTTTTTTCTTTTAATCTTCAAACAAAGTGCATATAAACCAACCTTTATGCATATTCATGGTCACGTAATTTTGAGAGGAGATTGAATGCAATAGACAAATCTACACTGAAGTCACTAACGATTACGACAGGCCCTGAACGCCGCGCCATGTGTATTTACCCGATGATGCGTTCACGATCACTTGTGTTGTTCTTTCTCCAGCAGCAACGTCCGTCAATGTGTCCAGCGGACAGCAAGCAAAAATGACCCACCTCGGAGCTGTTTAGCATCGTCCCACCACACAATGTGCATACCTGTAATGAGACAAATAAACAACAACAACAACAACAAATGTGTTGACACATCCAGCGGCCAAAACATGTTTTTAATCCGGTCAATAACATTCAGCGCGACGTGTTTCTATTCACGACTGCAGCTATTACCAAATCGCCAACCTACCTGCGGCTCGCTCAATTCATAACTCGAGTTACAACATATATTTATGGTTGAAATGAGCATAGCAAGTTTCCACGAGCCATAAACAGCTTTCATTTTCAATGTCCGGAGTCATGTGATCGTCCTGTAGCTTCACGTGACATGCAGCAGCAGGGGCTTTGCGCTGAAATTACGCAGGAAATCTGAATTTAACTCAACACTATCTGAATGGTGTAATAAATTATTATTTCAAGTTTTTTATGCATAAAAAACGTTAGTTTATTCCAATATTTCATTTTCAAATGCAATTCACTATCACATCAAACGTTTAATGATGTGAATATCTACCAAAAAAACTCAACAGTCAAACAGCCATTTCAATTGATGTGTTTATTCAATTTCAGTTTTCATCGAAATTATAAAAAGTGGATATTTTTAATGTAATGAAAAATTGACTGCGCGTTCTCTGTTACTTTGGTCTACACCAAAAGTAACAGAACTTCTAGGGGGATACATTTTAGAGATTCAATAAAATAGTGAAACTGTTTGTTATTTGTCCTCGAAATATAGTCATATATGTTAAAACTCCTCTGTCGATGATAACTCATATATCGATATTTTTGTACTGGTCCACAAGGTGTAGCTTTTGAATGTAAGCTGAGTCGAACTCCCCCCTGCTGGTGTATAGATGGTTCGGCCCAGCAGGATTGTTGCAATGCCTCCTGATGGTTCAGTAGGTACACTGATCACAGGATGGCTTGACGCTTGTGACACCGCTGGCTTTTTCCCGTTTTTATTGCGTTTTTATTTCAGTGTATCCTCTGCCACGGCTTTTCTTAGACAAATGTAACGGACAGAGAGGGAAAAAACAGCAACATCACAACAAGTGTAACTGTACCTTCACGTATTTCGAAAGGTTTTTGTCCGCGGCTGTAAGCGTCGTACTCAGGCTCGAACCAACTGCACATTTTTTTTTTAATCCAGAAACTTCATGATCCGAGCTGCTTGTACGTGTGAAAACTCGTTTTCCCCCTCTTACCTGCTACCTAAACTGCGTGGAAAGGGTCGTTTTTAACGCTAACGGTGGAGGTGTAATTGCTTAACACTTGCAACATGGCTGCTACGGGAACGGTAGAGGGAAAAGTTTAACACTGACGTGGGAGAAGTTTAATGCCGCTGCGAGTTGCTACACGAGTTGTTCTCCAATTAATAGAGTCGCGAGCAGCCGCCGGTAGTCTGGCACCGCTATCCCCGGACTTTGAGGGCAGTGGATGAACCGTGAGAGAAGCCGCCGCCTCCTCCTCCTCCTCCTCCGCAGGCACTGCAGTGGACTTTGTGGGGAAACTGTCTTCATCTCCATCGCAGGCTGTGCTGGCGTTAAAGGACTACTGTCGTCTGGCTGCAGGCAAGCTTTCCGCCTAAAATGCATTTCTCCATCCCCGAAACGGAGGTCCGCTCAGGAGACAACGGTTCGACCTATGTGGTGAGCATCATGATGTGTTTTTGTTTCACTCAGCCCCAATGCTAATGCTCGCACAGGTCGAGCTGCTGTCAATGCAGCTCGACTTTCAGTCCTTAGCTTAACTGTTTGGAAATGTTTGATTTGCATCTAATTATACAGAACAGCTGTTTAAAGACATTCAAACACGCTGCAATCTGAACTGGAATAATATTTATTTGTATAACGTATAGACAAGACCAGTAAACTTGATCAGGGACATCAAAACAAAGTAGTAAAAGCTATTGATGACTCAGATGTGGCCTTCAACAGTATTGACCACTATTTCTGTCATTGGACTGTTATCTGCTTGATGCGATAGCACCGAGTGACTGTATAATGTCTGAGGTTGGAAGTGGCCTTGTCTCTGATTCCTCTCATTAGCCACAACAGAGTCTCTTTTGTTTTGCAGGTTTCAGTCAGCACTTAAATTCTCCCTGAGATTTGAGCTTTGCCACCATGATATTGCAATCCTCCATGTTACTGAGAGGAGAAAAAAAAAGGAGCCAGCACTGCTTCAACAATGTCACCAGCACATTGTGACGATCCATAGTTTTTTCCTTTTGTGCTTCACTGGTAAAATCTTGTCTGTTTTGCATTGCCTTTAATTGCTTCTATTGTTTTTGAAAGATGGTAGGCTTGTATTGTGTTGGCAGTGATTGTCCATGAAGGTTGGTCAAGGACAGCTGCAGTGAAGCATCACCGCCACATTTTTTTTTTCCACAAGAGTTTGCAGAAGTTTCTGTTTTTGAATACCGAACTGGGTTACATTATTGTGATTTCTGTCATATGTTGTAGTTATTTTCTCACTTTAATTTGGGTGGATAATTTCGATAACCACAACAAACTCATGTTGCTAGGAAACAGTGTGAGTTGCTTTATTTACTTTTTGTTCATCAAGCATTGAAAAACATGACAAGAAGTCTTTTTTTGAATGTGACTGGCATTAAGATAATATTCTTCTTGGTTAATTAAGTATGGAGGGATTTGAGACATCATACTTTGAAATTTCAGCGGCCACATCTGACTTGCACATGGCGTGACACTGGCTGCTCTGTGTCTGAGTGTCACACACCTGCGAATGACTATTTTCCATCTTGACTCCATGTGCTCCAAAGAGGAGGGGGGAGGGGGGGGGGGACTTGGATTAAGCTCATTGATTTTTATTTTTTTGCTATTTGCTACTCTCACTCACTACATGGATCCTGCTTTGGATTAAAAACATACTTTGCTTTGAGAATTTTCAAGCAGTACATTTAAAAGTTGATATCAGTTATTTCCCACTTTGATTTGCTCTTCCAACACCTGCTCTCATCTGAAAGTCAGTTTATGTCTAAGCTGAGCATTTAAGTGCCGTCTCTGACCGGTTTTTACCTGGAAGAGCCTGTGTTTAGCCAATCCTCCGGTGGGAATTTCAGCTGCGGCTTTTCACCTCTCAGCTGGCAGGCCTGTGTCAGTCATTGTGACCTTCCTGTAACCAGCCCCACAGGAAGGGACTTTGCTTGATTATAATGCTGAGAGAAGAGCTGTGTACCTTGGAACCAGTAAGCCACAGAATCTGCCGACTTTGCACAGGGCTTTTTAGAATTACAAGGGCTGCAGTTTTCAAATATGACTGTGCAAGCTTGAACATTTTCCCTTTTTTTTTTCTTCAAGTTTTAAGCCCTTGTACTTCCTGTTTTCTTGTCAACTTACCCTCTTTGTCTTTCCCTCACGTGATATGACGGTATATTTTTAAGTGTTTGTGGGTGTTTGAAAGAGGAAAAAAAGCTTTGCTGCTGTAATACATGGTGACTCATTCACTGAAGATCAGGAACAGGTTCAGACTTACATATTAAGTAAATCATCTGCTTCCATTTGTAGTTTTTCAGTTCGTGGAAGTCATGCAGCAGGCCGCCCTCGGGCTCTGAGCAGTATGTGTGAATTTAAAAACACAAAGTAGATAGATTCATTTATATTCATATTAGCAGCCGCCTTCGGTATCTGGTTATTATTAATAAAAGGAGTTTGAGTATGTGCGTCACAGTGGCAGCAGCGATGGGAGTATTCCAGAATTATTTTCTTGGTACTTGAAAGTATTCCTCAGTGTGCAGATGGGATTTCCACAAGTCAACATCTCTCAAAAACACCAGAACCAGTTGTGGAGAAGAAAAGAATTAACAAACAGCAGAGTGTTGGTGCAGCTGTCAGTGAAGCAGTGAGTGTTTTGGTGTTTCCTGTCTGAAAACCCCACAGTGCAAACTTCAGCCGGCGCAGTTTATTTCCTGTTGGAGGAGGCAGGATACCAAGGGAGCGCATAGAACCAATGGTTTCTGCCTCAAACTGCCACAATTACAGACGCAGTGTACTCCCTCTGCGCTCACACAAACTCTACTCCGTATAATAGAAGGCACAAAGAAGTGTCAGGCGCTTAACTTTTTCCTGTTGAGTGCACCACGGATCCCTCCAAGCCGGCCACTCCTTTCGCACAGTTTATGGCGTCTCCACACACCAGGTGTGCACACATACTGAGGCAAAGTCTGACTCCAGTCAGCAGTGCAACCTCAGTCCCTTTGACCTCGACGGTCATCGTGGGTGGACAACCTTCCAATACACACCTTTTACCACTGGTTTCATAACAATGATCAACAGACTGAACTCAGATTTGCAAATAAATGGGCCAGGAGACATGGCTGCAGTCTGCTGCTTTTATTATGTGGTGATATTTAGGTTAAACATTACAGACCACGATTCCGATAAACTTATCCAGTAAAATGACTCGGAGAATGTTTGGTCTATTTCACAGCGATAACATTCAGATCACATTTTGTCCCCAGTTGTTTTCGCCTTTCAGTCATTTGGACACAAGCTTCATCACATCAAAAACATTTCTGTGGTGACTTATATTTTAGAAGGATCAATGTGAAGTCATATATTTTGACTGCTATAAAACTTTATAGAAGCATATGAATATGAAGGCAATATGCTTAGAAACATGTACGTTTTCTTAAGTTCATTTTTCAGAACAAACAGTTGTTATCAGAGCCACGGCATTCTGCACACTCATTCTTCCTTCCTTCATGGATACTGCAGACGTACACATCTTGTAGTTCATTTGTTGACCTTCCCTCCTTTCGCATTCCTCTGGATGTTTTGGTTTGTACATTTTTGTTGTTGTTGTCATCCTGCGTGTGTGTGTGTGTGTGTGTGTGTGTACGTGCGTGCACGTGCTTCTGTGATGCGTCGGGTTTTTTTTTTTATACTTCTAGCTGTTACCTACATGTGAAATGTTCACAGACAGGTGGGAACTAATGGTTCTTTGCAAATACAGAAGCTGACTTTCAGTTCCAGTGAGTAAATAGTGTGCAGATAAAAGTTAAACGTAGATCAGATGTAAAGTGTCAATGTTTCTATTTGATTAGAGTTTCTTTAATGTTCGTTTTTAATCAGTTGAGCCTGAAATCGGAAGAATTTACCAGTTCTCGTCTTCTTCAAACTAAAGCTTCTTTTGATTGTTTATATAATTTCCTATCAGACTTACTGAAGAGTCTAGCAGTATGTACTTTCTTCAACTGCCTCTGAAGACTAACAGATATTTAGACTCCTGAATCCGAGTGGTGGGTTTGTGCGGGAGTATCTACTGAAAGCTCCTGTCAAAACAAACAGAGTGTATCTCAGTGGAAGGATTAAAGGTTCTCGTTGTGATACTTGCTGCCTGTATTTCCTAACAGCACAAAAATTCAAGAAAGCAAAGTTTTGATAGGAAAATGCGCAGCGGGGCCTGCTTTCCGTTTAGGAAGCCAGTGGGGCTTGATTGAATCCAACTTTCACTTCATTTGTTTTGTCTGCCCAATGCAATCAAAAAATGAGGAGACGCAGAGCAGCGAGATGAGACGGAGTGGATGGAGAAGAGGGAGCGAGGGAGCTCAGCTGCGATAGTTAATGTTCAAAGTAGACATTACTGATTGGAGGCAGCCAGTATCAAAACTAACCAAACCGACTCTGCAAGTTGGACTGTTTTATTGTGTAAATCCTCATAAAAGACAGCAGCTGACGAGAATATCATTTGTTTTTCGGTGATGATTATTTTTACATGTATGAGCACGTTCAGCTTTAGGATTTTTAGCTGAGTCTCATAACCGTCTGCGACACGTCAGACCTTCACATGCCTTCTCATCACGTCGTAATTCGTTCTCGCCCTTTTCCTGCAGGCCTACAACATCCACGTCAACGGCGTGCTCCACTGTCGGGTACGCTACAGTCAACTCCTGGGTCTCCATGAGCAGGTAAGGCTCAAACAGCATGGAATATGCCCTTCTGCACGTCCGTCACGCGCCGCGACCGCGATGCTCTGATGCTGTTTAAATGCCGCCACATCCACCCAGAGTGACCTTTAGCTCAGCTCCGTGTCCCCAGCCTCACATCGCTTTGAATCAAGGCCGCGGTGGCTCGCTGTCCCGTGCTCCCGTTCAGCTATTGCCTGTAAATAGGCAGCGATGTGGCGGAGGCTGGAGGGGTTGTGTGAGGAGAAAGGAATGTTCTTGGCCTTCTTTCGACTTCACCTGCTCAGAAACTGAAATTAAACTGAAAGAAACGTCTTTGGAAAGTGCTCACTTGCCCTGGTCTGAATTGCCTTTTTTTGCAATGAAGCTTTATCCACAGTTAAGATCTTTATTTAGAGCTTAGATTAAGAAATAATTTTTTTTTAGCATCTGTTTGTTTGGGCTCGCATTTAAAACAAACACCCAAGTGTCTCGATTGAGTTGTTGGGTTTCTAGCTGACTTGTTGTGGGCTCTTCGTGCTCTGAAATGTACACGACAGCAAGTCTCATAGAAATGCCCAGTTTCCTGCTTCCAAACATGAATAAATAAACAAGAACGGCCCAAACTTTGCAATCTCCATCTTCAAGTCTGTATAATCCAGTCTGACAGCTGCCGTTGCCTGGCAACAGGGTGTGGGAAAAGACACACTTCAAATCAAGAATCGACCCTATGATGCTTATTATGGCGGCGTGCACATGACCCTAAAACACTCCAGTAACTGTGTGTGTCACACACACGATCCTCAATTATCCCGGAAAAATCTCCAGTGGTAATTGGGTTTTCACGTTTCAGGAAGATTTGTTTTGCCTTTTCCGTGCCTCTAATATATTCACAGCCTGTCGTCAACCAACAGTAAAAACAAGGCAATTTGCGTAGGGACGTGGTGGGATTGAGCTCTCATTTATTTCTGGTTTAGAGGAAGATTTTGTAACCTCGGCTCGGCGTGTAGAGCCGTGAGAGCTGATTTGTATGTATAACTGCCGCTGCCTCTGGCGCACTGAAAATACCACAGGGCAATATGTCGAGGTGAAAATCACCTCTCTTCCCTCTAGCACCCTCCGCGGCGTATCATCACCGTGCCATATGTGCTTCATAATGAGAGACGGCGTGCCGGTGAATTCCTCACCACGAGCGCTACGTGCAGCCCGATGCAGCAGGTCAAAAATTGTATTCTAGACTTGTGAGGTCCGGGTTTAAGACTCCCACGGTTCGAAGCTACCAGTATTGAGACGATCGAAAATGGAAAATAAATGAGTCAAGAAGCTGGAAGACAAAGTAAACTTGGAATGACTAGACATGCAGGTTTCCAGATGTTTGTGCACGAGCGCACACGGAAACTTCGCCAGCTGCCGTTGAAACAAGGCTTAAAATAAATGTGTGATTCATCTCGAACAGTCTGAAAGTACCTCTTAGAAAAATGAACCCACAGCTTTTTAATTGAAGAGACTGTCTGCTGAAGGTAATGAGTTTCACTGTATATCCTTTAAACTGAGTTTCAAAGTTGTTATGACTTCTGGGGAATAAAGAAGTGAGTTTTGTACAGCAAGGCTTTTTCAGTATTTTGCACCTTGTGGTTTAAACCAACAGATAAAGAAAGAATATGGCAGCAATGTGGTTCCTGCCTTCCCCCCAAAGAAGATCTTCACGCTGACCCCTGCTGAAGTGGAACAGAGAAGAGAACAGCTGGAGAAATACATGCAGGCTGGTGAGTTATTCCTGCTCACGGCTCGTCTTTCCCTCTACCTTTTCTTTGGATTCGTATGCAAACTGACAGGGCGGTTGATTTTGTCAGTCTTTCAACTTGACGGTGTTCGTCTTCGTGTTGCTTTCCTCCGAACTTTAAACATGCCGGGCAGGACTGATTTTCAAGCCATGAAACGTAGGAGGGAAGAACAAAAAAAAAAGAAGAAGAAAAAACGGCCCTTCGTAGCTGTTTTCCAAACTCTGACTTTTCAGCACAAATAGAATTTCTTTGAAAAGCTTCTCCACCGCAGTCACAAGCATGAACTGGCCTGGTGGGAGTCACGCTCCAGCCTCTTGGAGTGTGTCACGGCGGAGCTGATGATCTGAGCAGAGCGAGATGAGACACAGACATTAAACCGTGCTGGCCCACCTGATCAACGGAGGAATAAAAACAGACTCGGGGTCTCGGACCTGGCAGCACTTTATAAAGCTTTACGACTTTGAATTCTCTGATGATGAGGTGCTACCTCTGGGCATCCATTCTTCTGACTGAACGGAAAACCCAACGCCAAAAAGGATGGCTCACGTTTTTGTATATACACTAAAGGAAACGTGCCGTATTTTTTTTTTTAAATTTAAACATGCCTCATGACCCTTATAAAGGCTTCTGTTACGAGTCCGGAAAGCCGATTGTCGTTTTAAGCATGTTCGAGAAATTCTGTGAACAGGTCGAGGGTGAATATTCCCACATGCGCGCATGAATAAGTGAAAGTGGCAGCAATGCCGAGGGTTTGTTTTAATCCTTTCAAGCACTGGCAGTTACAGCGGAACAAGGACGCGTTGTTTGAGCGCATATTTGCTCATAGTCTGGGAGCATACGCACACAGGGTGTTCTTGGCTTCAAGTCCTCTCGGTTACATCATGGCTTTTTGCATAGTTATGGAAAATGAATCGCCACAAACACAATCTGCTCTGACGCAGATGGCTCTGAACTCTCTGTCAAACAAGCGGTTAATTTGTGAAAAGGACAATGGCTGACGAGACACACATGCACGCTCAATAAACACCTTAAGTATGAAACAAAACCAAAATGGAGTAGCTCCGCTTGATTTTTTTTTTTTTTTTTTTTTTTTTAATGAAACTGATGTTGTCAGTTGCTCTTAATTGAGTTGATGCCCTTCTGATAAAGCTTCGTTTTATATTCCTCGCGCCTCTCTTTCGTAAAGTGCCAGGTTAATTGCCTCGCCGACTGGCTCGAAAGGTTCCGCTGATTTTATCAGTTCTAAATCCAGCGGCGTGATGCGCAAAAAACCCAAGTAAAAAAACGGAATATGGTTCCGCCTGACGACATTGGTCTGACCTTAACCACCACGAAATCACGGCCAACTAATTGGCTTTTAGTAAAAAAAAAAAAAAAAACCCCAACGTATCTCATCTTGAGTTCTTACTGCTCCGCGGCGAAGCAGGAGAGCGAGATGAATAATTTATCAGTGGTGTTGCTGGGTAGCGTTTTCTCATTGGCCTCCTGTCCTCCTTCCCCCAGTTCGTCAGGATCCCTTGCTCGGAACCAGCGAGATGTTCAACAGCTTCTTGAGGAAAGCGCAGCAGGTGGGTAGTCGATCCGATTTCTGCTTTTCCACCCAAACCGGTGACGTGATCATTTCTGCTCCGCCTTTAATTACTGTTGGAAGTGTGTTGCGGTGATGCAGTGCTGTTCTTCCTGTTTGTGATGTTACACAGTGTTATTTGACTCGCGCAGAACACTCATTAAATGTGTGAGATCAAGTTTGGCCCGCAGGCAGAACATGGAGGAATAATCGTATCAGATCTAAAAAGCTGAGGGGTAAGCGGTCTGTTGCTAAACATAGGTACATTTGTCCCTGCTGCGTGGGTGCCGGGTCTTTATGAAAAGCATTATCCCATGTAAAATAGGAAGAAATGAGCCGCCCGATGATTCATCTTGATGAGATGCGGCCTGAAAGCGAGGCTGTCCTGTGCCGTAGTGGAAGATGTCGAAACAACAGAAATTTCCTTCCAATTGATGGTTTGTTGACGGCCCGTTCAGAGCCGGCTGCAGGGTTGAATCACTGCAGCTCAAGCTGTGACCTGCGGCCCCGGGAGGCCTTAAATCACCTCCTTGGACAGATTCATCTGTGTGAAGCCACTTCGCAGCCATCCGGCCTTCCCTCCTCCGCGCTCACGTTAACTCATTAGTGTACATGTGCTCCGTCGTTATCCCTCCCCCCCAAACATACTGAGAACACAGCAGGTGCAGAGTAGGAGACTCACACACACACACACACACACACACACATGCACACACACCCCGCTGCTCTCATTTCATCTCTACCTGTAATGACAGTGCTGTTCAGAGAAACCCCACCCCCACCCCGCTGTGGGCTGCAGGGAAGATGAAGAGCGATTTAGCAGAGACTCAGTTCAAATATCTCTCTTCCTCTTTTCTTCAACATCTCTTCAGACATTTTTTCACTTTTGAAATATTCTTTTATTTTGGTGCTTCTCTCTGCTTATCTCGCTTTCATTGTCTTGTTCAGTTAAGAAATGAAAAGAAGCAGTAATAGCTGTGCTAAACTGAAAAAGGAAAGCTCTTGTTTTTTTGTTTTTTCTTTTTTGTATATTTGAGTCTGAGCTGACAGACGGACAATGAGCGAACGTGAAGGTTTGACATAATAACATCCAGGCTTTCCAAAATGCCTTCAACAGAGACGATATGAAGTGTGTCTCCGTATCCTGTAAAACAAACCTCGCCAGTTTCCACAATGTTTAGAGTTCGCAATCAGCCAGTTTTCTTCTGTGGGAGCTCCTGTTTACCTTGTTACATGCCGTTAAGTGCCGGGTGCAGATTCATTCTGTCCCAGTCGCTCTGCCCCGTCCACGTTAGGGATGGAAACAGTTATAGAAGAACTTTTTTTTTTGACATTTCACTGAATTTTACACCAGAAAGTATAATTAGAATTGGCTTTATGTTTGGATTGTATTAACTTTCAGTAATAATTCCAAAACATTTTGCAAAAACGTAGACTTTTTTATGACTTCTGCTTGGCGCCACAAGAAATGAAAACTTTAAATTGCATTATTTGGGTGTTTAACTCAAGCAGATGTAGATTTCACATTTTTACAATTACTTTTGAAGTCCCATTTTTCTTTGGCTAATTAAGGCAATAATTTGTATTTTTAGGTGTCTTGTAAACTCTGTGACGGGATGGTTTCCATCTCAGCTCAGTTCAACCATCTCATCCTTCCCTCCTCCTCCTCCTCGGCTTTTGTTATCGACTGAAAGAATGAAAACACTTGCCCATGAAGCCGAATAAAATCCCGCGGCGTTTCGTGTCACTCCCACAGGAGACCCAGCAGATTCCCACAGAAGAGGTCGCTCTCGACATCTGCCTGTCCAACGGTCAGAAGGTCACAGTCAACATTCTGACTTCGGATCAGACGGAGGACGTCCTTGAAGTAAGTGCCCCCGGCACGCTGACGCAGAGCGCACGAGCACGGCGTTTTCAGCCGTCCTCCAACGCCGCAGCCCGTAGATATGCACGGTCTGATTAACAGTCCCCTACACGAAAGGCTGTGCAGCGTGTGGATCATTCACTCTGTGAGTGTTGAGGCATTTGAAGGGTCTCAGACAGTGCTCTGCTCTACTGTTACTGATCTTCAAGGTTTCCGGGATTGTTTACCTGGAGACATTTGATGTCTGCTTTTCATAAGCGAGCTGACAGACGCATGGGGACTGGCTTCAGGCAGGCAATATTTCTGCAGACTCTCCCGTGAGCTCCCAAACACCGAATGCCATAAATCAAATTAAGTTGTGTTTATTTATACAGACCCTCCCCGCCAGGGCAATTCTTAAAGGATTTTATGAAGTCTGGGCTTTCTCAGCCTCGCTAAATAAAAACCGCGGTGTACAAACAAAACGGTCTGATGAAAGGGAAACATCTTGATCGATCGCAGGACGCTAAAAAGTGTTGTGGAATTGCTTAGTAAAAAAAGCATCCTGGATCAAATCGCAACCAGTCGTCATCGTGAGGCAGTGTTTGGAGGATAGACCTGTGTGTGTGCATGTTAAAAACATCAGACGTTGATTTATAGTTTTCTCACCTGTCAGTATTGTAGCTGCGATCGTGTTTTTACTGACAATTGACATGTTGCTCAGAATTTGCTCATTAAAAGAGACGTCCTGTTTGCTCAGGATATTTATGAAGTTTTATTGCTGTGTCTGTGTTTGATTCAGGATGCCAACTACCAATAAGGGAAAAGCACACTATTCTAAATTCATTTTAATTAGCTTCATTTCAAAATTTTTAACTATTTATTCTCCATTTTTAATTCCCTTCTTTTAAATCTTGTTTATTTCTCTGATTTTAGTGTAATTTTATGTATTTCTTTGCGTTTGGTAGCTACTTTGAATTGCTTTGTGTATGAATGACACAATACAAATAAACTTGCCTTGTAAAGGTTTTACTCGCTAACCTCCCGCTACTGGTCACAGTTTACAGTACAGTTTTCTTTCATGTTGGATGAATCGGTAAACTTTTAAACTGCTATGAAGAATTTACAGCAAAACTTTATCCGAGAAATCAATTGATGATTTAATTCAGGCTTGTTTTCTGTGTTTTTCATTTTGACAAAGTGTTACTGGAAATTATAAATATCGGAATTTTAGTCCTTATAGTTTGCACTCTATATGTCTTAACATATCCTGAAACAGTAAATCTTGTCACGTATATGCAGAAGGTTCAGAAGGTATTTATATAATCTTCACTTTTATCGTTTTAATCTTTCATCTTCAGGAGCCAAGTTAATTGCTAACCTCTTTCACTCCTTTTTTTCTTTTTTTTCAGGCAGTTGCAACAAAGCTCGACCTCCCAGACGACCTCGTGGGTTACTTCAGTCTCTTCCTGGTTCGTGAAGGTGTTGATGGAAGCTTGACCTGTAAGTCCCAAGAAAAACAAAAAAAAAAACAATAACAAAACCATATTCCGGGGTCATGGTGAGAGTTTGGACTGGCGGATTTGCAGGGATATCCTGTCTGTTGCTATTGGAAAGTGGCCTCTGTTCATTATCCAGAACAAACTGCAACACAAACCAAAGCAAACAGCATAAAGTACGACTTTTGTCCTCCAATGATTGCTGACTATTTATATCCACAGTGAAATGCATTATCTGATGCAATTACTGTCTTTAAATGTTCTGCGTTTTTTTTTTTTTTTTTGTTTTTTTTTTCCCCCCCAAGTGAAAGCTGAAAACAATCAGATAAGCAGTGTTTACCAAACTAAGATGTAACACACTGGGCTGTTCGATAGAGAAGTTCATATTTATTTACCTCCATTTATCACGTCAGCCCTGGCCCCGTGCTCTGGAGACACATAAATCAACTAAATGACTGCCTTCTCTTCCAAACTGGGAAATGGAAGAAGATGTGATTAGATTAGATTTTGATTATATCGGATCATGGATTTCATTTTCTTTGAATTAAAGTTTTGTGGTATTCACAATGTGTGGTTTGGACTTTGGTTTATCCATTGTAAGTAATCATAACTTTTGTTTGGCCAAAAAATGTCAGAATTAAAGGGAATTGTTCTGTCAGTATAAAAACAGACTGTATATGCAGTTTTTGTGGCAGCGTGAAACATAATTCTCACAGGGAAAAGGCTGTTACTTTGTTTTCCCAAACAATTATACTGTTATGTGTGTCATGTCCTTATCTCATGATACTTTATCGCGCCAACAATTTATGGCATACAGCTGTAATCGTAACCCATTTACACCTATCTTGTAACTGCTGAGAGGTTATGCAAGGCGGCGTTATTATCATTACGCCATGAAACTAAAACACGGTACGACCTTCCAAGCACAGACGAGATTCACAAGTGTGTCGCATGTTTTTCAGCACGAGATTATGAATACTGTGAAAAAAAAAAAAAACGGCAGAAGTAGTCACTGGTTGGAGTTTGTGTGAGATCATTGGCCAACAACACCTGCAGAGACGCAGGTGAGCAGCTTGTCAAACTACCTCAGATCCCAGATATTCTCACTTCCTGCCTCACACCTGCCAGACGGAGCTCATTCCAGGCTGTAAATAGTACCAGGTGAACAGGGAGGACTGTGTAAACGTTGCAGACATGTTCTTCATTTTGCTCCCAAAACCTGAGAGGTATGAAAAGAGAGCGGTTATGCGCCGAATACGGCTCAGTTGTCGGAATCTGCGGCAGTTCACGGGCTGCAGTTCAAACAAAACTGATGCTCGGAGGACTGCAAGCTCCAAAAAATCCAATTCCTCCCTGACAGGCTGTAAGTTTCCCAGACGTCCACCAGTAAATCAATATCTGCTGTAAAATATGGAAATACGTGTCAAGAAAGATCTGTTTATGGTTTGAAATAGGATTGTTGTTTTACACAAACATTTTAATTTGCTAGAAGATGCCCTAAAACCATTTTATGCATTGGTTTTGGTTCACAGTGCAGAGACACGGCGCTCTGCCTGCCACGCACGTGTGTCCAGGAGTAAACGCAGGGATGGCCAATTAAAGCACAGAGCAATCTTCTGCAATCTCGAGCTTGATTATTGATGCCTGAACACAGAGCAGACCGCAGCAGCCTGGCCCTGAGTCCTGCCTCAGCCTCCTCAGGGAACCGGCGGCAATAAAGCAGCTGCGGATCATGGACTCGAATACACAACAGCCTGTTATCTGGGGTTTTTTTTTTTTTTTTTTTTGGTAACATTTTAACACGTACAGATAGAATTTTACCCTGCTGGGACTTATCCAGATGTTTGTCTTTCCATCCCTTGTTGTTTGTTGTTAACATTATTATCCATGTCCTTGGGACTTGAGCTGTGCACTTGTGCGTAACTCTTTATCCGTTGTGTGTGTGTGTGTGTGTGTGTGTGTGTGTGTGTGTGTGTGTGTGTGTGTGTCTCTCTCTCACTTTCAGTTGTGCGGAAGCTGCAGGAGTTTGAGCTGCCTTATGTATCCATTACCAGCTTGCGGAGCTCTGAATTTCACATAGTCTTACGGAAAAGGTACCCACCACTTTACCTCTTACCTGAAGCTGATCACGTCTCTCCGTGTGGAATTACCCCTCGGCTCCCTTGTTATTTTACAGGATTTCTTAGACAAGACGGTTTGCGTCAGACGTATTCATGTGGTTGATGGTTGCTGTCAAGGGCTTCATTTTATCCTCTTTATCCTGGTGATGCACTCATTTCTGACTGGTCAGAGGAGCAGTAGGGTTAGCCGCGATCGCTCATTCAACGTCAACGCTCACCACTAAACAGGCGGCGTTGTTCGGCCGCGATGACCCTTATCGAGACCAGATAGCGCGTGCGTCTGACGTTGACGGGTTACAGGACAGTCTGAATGTCCTCCTCTGTTTTAAAGTGGAGATTCTTCCACCAGGCTAACAGACGGGTCAAGTTGTTCATGCTGGAAGGGCAGCTCTGATGAAATAAATAACACTTGGTATGTAGACACCAACTCTCCCCGTTCAGTCAAAGTTTGCGACTTTCCCTCCCGTCAGCAATACATTTCCCTCCTTCCTCATTTCTTGGGTTTCTTTTGTCACCCGGCCTCCCGCCGACTCTGGAGGTACACAGGATGTTTACTTTCTTTCTGCCTGAAGGAAAGTCTCAGTCCTCCTGACCTAGTTTCACTGCGGCGCGTCGAGGAGTGAGGGAAGAATGAATGTTGATCTAACAAGTGAAGGTGGGGGGAAAACAGACCCCCAGTGTGTGAGATCCAGGGGAAGACGAGGTCAGGGTGAACGGGGAAAAAAAAGCTCCTTTGGCAAAACGAAAATGGTAAAAAATGGAGGTAAACCGTCTCAGTCTGTTGAAAAGATTGATTAAACACAATATGAAATGTTTTTTTTTAGAGATATCCAGAGCATTTGTGAATGTATTAGATTGATCTCAGTAGTTCAAGCACAAAATAGAAAAAACCCTCACAGACGTGATTTCACTACACACATGCTCTGATTCCTCTTCGCCCTCGTCGCCCGTTTCGAATTGCCGATGTAGCCGAGGAGCAGGCTCCACATCTCCTCGGACAACTTCTCCTTCCACCAACAGCTTGAGAGTCCAACAAACTACACACTCAATTTCACTCCTGCACTGAAGAATGAAGGCAGACGAACGATGAGAAATTCACTGTCTCACACACAGGATGATTAAATAAATACATAAGTGCACTTTTTGCATTGCAACTGAGGTGTGAAAAGGGTATTATTTAAAGAAGTATCACATCCATCACTGAGGTCCATCAGCTACTATTTTCTATTCTATGCATCATGATTACTGTGGATGTTCCAGACGAACCAATTCAGCAAAAATTGTAATCAGAATTAGTCGACTAATCTAAAAATGAGACATGCCCTGAAAACGGCTAAATTCAAGCATTATTCAGCATTTTGATTATTGTCTTGTAGTTCAGTCCAGTCAGTTTTACGCCACACCTGCTGCCCTCGGTGTGTAACTGGAGTTGTACCAGGATCATCAGACCAACTTGTGTACAGTGTGCTCACAAACCCTGCTGCTGCTGTGTGCGTTTGTGTAAAGTTGTGTTTTTCTCCTCTGGCGCACACACACAGCCAGCAGCAGTACCTTCAGTGCAGCCTGGGTGTTGACTGTGGAGCTGAGCGTCATTAAACTCACATCATCATTATCTGAACAACCCCCAACTCCACGCAAAGCCTTCTTCTTCAGATGAATGTTTCAACTCGTCTCTCCTGCCTCTCCCTTTGAAGTCGCTCTCATTTAACGGGCTCGACGAACAGTTTGTCCCAAGTTTGTTTGTATTTGGCCGGAATACGTTTCCGTGAAACTCTGGTGGTGTGCTCACGGAAGAAAAAACTCTTGTTGTTCCGTCACGCAGTCATTTTTCATTTCTCTGAGACAAGGAGTGGATATATATTTTTGTTCGGGCAGTTTTATTTCATCATCTCAATATGCAGAGCACAGATGTTGTTTTTTTTAGTTAAATAAGTCACCCACACACACACACACACTCACACACACGGGCAGTTTGTGGAGTCATAGAAGACAAACTACCAACTTGCCAACTGTTAGTCATCCTTGTGCATTCATGCATTGTTTAGTTTTGAACAAGTCTCTCAAATGGAACTGTGCAGCTGTGCTGTGATTTACGATCAAGTCCGTGTTTCTGAATGTCCTCTGTGTGTCTCCAGCTATTGGGACATGTCGTATGACGGCGACGTGATGGACAACAGAGTTGGCCTGAACTTGCTTTATACTCAGGTAAGACATCTCCCGCTTGCTTAACTTTGGCTGCTGCGGCTTCTGTCTCAAAAAACACCTTTGAAATTATATTTCCCCTGAGCTGCGCGCCGGAGCAGGAAACTCGCATTACAGCTGGCTGTTTGTTCGCGTCTGCGGCGCTTTGATTGAGGCTGTCTGGCGTCGACTTCACATCAGGAAAACCAAAGCGAGCAGCTGCTTCATCCTCCCGCTGCCGAACGCTTTCTGCCCTTCCCCTGGGTCCCGCAGCGATCTGATAGCGGTATCGGGTTGTTTTGACTTTGCGACACCTTGAACCGTGTTCCTCTTTAATCCTATTATTAGCAGAATTACAGCGACGGCCTGTAACGACCTGCTGTTTGAGGCGTTTCTATGGCTGCTGTTGCAGCTCACGGTGCAGTTTTGTGAAATTTAAAACGCCGATCGGCGGCGTTTACAGAAAGTCCTTCAGGTGTGATTTCTCCATCCAAATGAAACTTTATTTTGCTCCACCTGTGTGGAAAATAACACCTGACTCTGCGCTCTTGCTTCACCAGACGGTGTCGGACATCGAGCGGGGCTGGATACTCGTCAACAAAGACCAGCACAGGCAGCTCAAGTCACTGCAGGAGAAAGGCTCCAAGAAAGAAGTGAGTTACATTTTTTGTTTTAGACCTTCAGTCTGGTATTTGTGTGTCACTGTAATTAATCTGAAATGTCTTCATCCAAGCATAAATCTATAAACTACTGGAAATGCAGCACTTTTGCATCCTGTCATGCAATTAGCCTACTTTTCCCCCCAATATGTGAATTTTTAATCGCATCAATCCAGGAGAGGATTCAAACTTATTCCCTAAAGGGACTAGACACGAGCTTTTTTTGGCATTTAAGAAATGTTGCCTAATGCCACTTTGCTCCAGTTTATCCATCTAGGTCAGACGCTCAAATATTACGGCTACATCAAGTTCGACCCCTGCATCACGGACTTCCCCGAGAAGGGCTGCCAGGTCATCGTCAGCGCCGGCAACAACGAGCTCAACTTCCACGTCAAGCTGCCCAACGAGCAGATGAAGGAGGGGAGCTTCAAGGTCACGCGCATGAGGTGCTGGCGAGTCACGTCCTCGGTAAGCGGCGGGGGAAGAGTGTGTGTGTGAGACGGCGGCCCGCTCACCTTCAGGCGTACCTTTTTGTTACTAAAGCTAATTATGTTAGCGGTGGGGGGGTGGGGGGGTGGGGCATTAAGCCGTCAATAAGCTTTAAAGTGGCTCCGCGTTCAAACGTCCGCTCGCCAGTGCCGCCAAACAAAAACGCAACGGCTCCACAAGTTTCTAGCGCTCGGCGAAAGTGCTGACCTCTGCCTCATCCGTCTTCATCAGCCCAATTACCCAAACAAGCAGGCCACACACACACACACACACTCACGGCGCTCTATTGATCTGGTGGAGTAACACTCAGAGGAGGAATCTATATCTGAACTGATGGTCGTTTCCTGGAGAGCTGTGAATCTGAGGGCACCTTCACTTCATGTGTCTCCCTCAAACAAGCTGAAAATAAAAGACGCAGACGAAAGAACATGAATGAGGGCATATTGGTTAATTGGTGACGATAGGAATTGCCTGCAGGTGTGTGTGTGTGACTGTTTGCCCTGTGATGGACTGGCGATCTGTCGGGGTTTCACTCCGGGATCGGCTCCTCGGCCCCGCAATTAAATGAAGCGACGTGAAAGATGGATGGATGTGTAACGTGATCCGAGTCACACTGCTGAAATCACACACAGCTGCCCAGTAAACATTTACCAGCCCAGTGTCAGATTACTGCTGAACCCTGTTAAAAACACCATTTCACACACACACACACACACACACACACAGTTCCAGCAGCTTCACACTTCAGTGTTCAAACGTGTTCTTCATTATTCCGTTTGGAGAAGAAGTGAGTGCAAACTGCAGGGGAAAGAAGTCTGTATATTTACACTCACATCTGTGTGACGTTAACGGTGTCAGTAAAGGTTTTATTCTGCTCAAGGTCCATATGTTGAACACATGAGGTTACAGTTTCCACCGGCGCCGAGTAACTCCATCGATCAACCTGAGAATGCCGGCTGTGGGCTCAGCAGATCGGCGATTGATCGATCGGGATAACACTCCGCAGACTCAGCCTGGTTAAACAACGCAGTAAAAGTTAGGGGGAAAAAAAATATTTTCTATTTATTTTCCTCATAATGTTGGAGAGAAAAAAAACTCAGTCTGATCATAAAAATAGAAGCGATCACACAGGAAGAACAAAAACTGTTGTGACGTCAAACAAGTGGAAAAAGAGCAGAATGAGGAAGAAGAAAGAGGAGTGTGCAGCGCTGAGTGCCACCCATCCTGAGAAAACAGCCGCTCTATAAAGTCTGAGAAAGGCCACCGTCATAAACGCTGGGCTGAGGGTCAGAGGAGGGAGATAAGCTCCGTCTGATGCAGCCTCTTACATGCTGATAAACGCTACATTATGAAACTGAATGCCACCAATCTGTTTTTTAAATTCAAATCAGGAAAGCTAGCCCAATACATTCTCTTCTTAGTAAATTTGATAACTAAAATTCCTTCTCATATTCAATATGTGGGATCCTGAATCGGCGTCTGTCTGCTGGAATGCCTGTCAGGTGTCTGAAAGCGAGGCGGCTCCTCTGGCGAACGCTTCCAGACGCGAGACCTCATTTAAATGGAGATGGGCTCGGCGGTTCGCCTCGGCGTCGCGCCGGCCATTAGCCGAGTATCACAGCAGCTTTTACCATTCGCCAGGAGATAATTTGCCGGGAGACGTGGCCGCGTGGCAGCAGATCTGAAGACGGAGAGCGTCTCGGCCTGTTTGATTACAGCCGGAGCCCCTCCGCCGCCCGGCGGGGTGATTAATTCCTGAGCTCATTCTGGGAGGTCAAAGTCATTTTAATGAGCCCTTTCCTGTCCAACCAGATATTCAAAACATCTCCTTCAGTACTACACAGCCCCCCCCCCCCCCACCCTCCAATCTGGAGCTCAGATTGCATCCGGAAGGAAACGTATCAGCAGTTAGTGTATGTTTATATATGTAAGATATTTTTGTGTCTGTGTTTTGTCTGCGTGTGTGTGTGTGTGTGTGTGTGTGTGTGTGTGTGGTTAAGATGAGTTTGTTTTCTGATCCAGTAGAAATGGCGAAGGGCGGAGTCACTCCTCCCAGACAGCTGCTAACGACACGTCTGTGTTAATCAGTGGTTCTTTATCGTTTTACAGTCTGCACCAGTGTTCTGCTCCGCCTGAGTACAGAGTTAAACGTATAGTACTGAGGGATTAACAGGGCTTTGAGCTATGGCGGAGGTGTCAAACATAAGGCCCGTGGGCCAGAAGTGACCCACCAGAGGCTCCAATCTTCAACTGTCATAAACACGACTTTCAGAAAAACAGCTTTTTTTTTTTCATCTGTACTAATTTTCTTTCAAACAGCACCAAACGTGAGTGCTATTTTTGTGTTTTTATTCTGAATTATGTGCTTTAAAAATAAATGTCACTTTCCATGTCTTCCTAGAGGAAGCTTGCAAAACCTCCAGTGACGTTGTCTTATGATCGGGCCGCTCAAATTAACCTCCAGTTATACAGAAGAAAAGTAAGCACACCTCCCCGTCGCTGACTGACCAGACCTTGGTGCTTATTTCTGCAGCAAGTCCCGGTGGCCAACGGTACGACCAACCCCTGCAGCTCGGCCAAGTGCGAGGTCAAACTGGAGCTGGCCTTCGAGTATCTCATGAGCAAAGACCGCCTCCAGTGGGTCACCATCACCAGCCAGCAGGTGAGAGGAGGCCCGGTTCGCCGTGACAGGTTTAGAAAGCACAGCTCTCCTTCTGCGATTAGAAGAATTCTTCTTAAGATATTCCACATAAGCCACTTTTCCTCACTGGATTATCTCCGATATGCCTCAAAGCTGCAAACAGGCCTGTTTTTTCCCCGGTTAATGAAAAGCATGGCCTTTGGTGGTTTTCTAAAGCACTTCATTGTGCTCATTAATCCAAGTTTTGTTTAATCAATGAAAAAAAAAAAAAAAGAATGCTCTTTCTAAACTTGGAGCGGAGCTGATTGGACTGACGGCTCTTTGTGATCTCAGGCTATAATGATGAGCATCTGCCTCCAGTCCATGGTGGATGAATTAATGGTGAAGAAGTCGGGCGGCAGCATAAAGAAGGTTGGTGTTTGGAGAAAACCACATTATTGCACCTTGAAATGTGATGATTTTTTTTTTATTTTGTTTTTTTTTTCCCAGAGATTGATCTGGATTGAGGTAAACGGAGGAATTTTTCAAATCCAGGAATTTCTCTTTCTGTTTCAGATGCTGAGGAAACGACACAACGGCTCCATTCAGCGGCCGGACAGCCAGCAAACTGTGAAATCTCCCCCTCTACTGGTGAGACCCGCGATGCCGTTGTCACAGTTTTTATCCTAGACATGCGTTCGTCTTTGACGCAGGTTAATGTGGATTATTTTTGGCTGCAGGACTCTCCAGACCCAAACCGTGAACAGATCGTCAAACTCTCAGTGAGTCTTCTTCACTTTCACCAACATTCTATGAATGTCTGGAGGAAGTATTTCCTGAATGTAAAGTTATGAGACAGCATGATATTTTTGCATCATTGACTGATTTATTTCACTTGAATTTGTAAATACATGGCAAATATGGATGCTAAATGTGAGATTTTTCCACATGAGTGGCTTGAAAGTGAAAATCTGAGTTGGACGTTGTCGTCTGAATCTTCCCGTTGACCCTTTGCTCCGGCAGACCAAGCTGAGCTCGGTGTCTCTCAGAGGGATCAGCGCCTCCAACTCGGCCAACGACATCAGCGCCAACGATTTCCACGGCAACTACGCTTTCGAGGGCATCGGGGACGACGACCTGTAACCCTCGGCCGACCTCCTCCTCCTCCCCCTCTTCATTCCACTGTCAATGAACGGGACGACAAAAGATTTCAAGCTGAGCTGAGCCAAGCCGAGCGGTGCACAGGGGCGTCCGGTTCTGCAAGATTGTAGCTTCCTCCAGGAGAAATCGCTGCCTTAAGCACCCATTTACTCTCCGGTAGTGTCCAGTTTTTCCCTTTCAGACCGCGAAGGCTCGTCTCCGTGTGCGTCCTTAGCGTCCGTCTTGCCATTTAAAGCGTGTTTTTATGGAACTTTGGGGAAACGGCGTGAAGAGAAAAGATGGATTTCTGTCTCTCTCATTGGCCGCATGTTGTTTTTTTTTTTTTTTTTTCAACCACAGAGCCAAACGTTCCGTTCGACCTGGCACTAGTGATAATTCAGCAGGTTAGTCTCGTGTCGAAGTTGATCTCAGAGCTGTAGATTATTCAGAGCTTCGCCTGTAGAGACGATCAGCTTTCTGTCTCGGCCGCAAACCAAAACGCGCCAGCTGTCCTTTACGTTTCAGCGCTCCCTGCGCGCCGCGCCAGCAGATGTTCGAGCAGGCGGGTCAGAGGCACAGCGACTCGCGCTGCCTTCAGGAGCAGCCCGATGCCTTAACCTGTTTGCTCTCCGCGGCGCCGTCGGGCCGTTGAGGGTCCCGGCGTCGACTAGAATCTTGCAGAACGTGGCGGGAGGCCGATGTGGCCGCAGCTGCTTGCACTTGCTGAACCCATCGTTTTGCACAGTATTACAGGTGGAGACGGACATTCGAGAGGAAGCGACTTCAAACGCGCTGCGGAGACTTTTTCCCTGTAAATCCATCTGAGTTTTTTAACCAATTTTTTTTTTTTTCTTTTGTTGTTTTTTTAGAGGTTTATCATAAATGCCAAATTATAGTTTACTAAAGCATTTTGCACAAAGTAAAACATAAAAATTACGACAATGTCACTTTTATATTCTATACATTCAGTTAAGTATTCCGAACATTTACTAATATCTTTTTATCATCATAGCTTGTTGTAATCGAATAGATCAAATGTAATCGAAGCTGTAAGGAACAACGTCTCAACGGACCAACATTTATCATGTTTACATCATGTTTAGGGGACTTCTTAGTTGAAAATGGAACGTGTTTACAAATTCTGCACCTGATTTTTCTTTCCTTTGATGAGCGACGATGGAGAGATGGATGTTTTGGACTCGACGGTTTTCCGTGTGAGCGTCATGCCAGCCATCTCAGAGGATTCAGCTGATCGAGGTGCTGCAGTGTTGGAGAGCGAAGCGAACATATCCCGGTCTTAGGAGAGCCGCCATTCCTCTTAACTCTGCCGTTAGCTCCTTTTCACGTTAGGCCGCCACCCAGCAAAAAAAAAAAAAAACAAAAAACAAAAAAAAAAAGCCTCTAAATATAAATCAGTGCCAACCGATCAATAGCTGCAAACATGTTCTCGATACTAAATGTCTTGTTCTGTCACTGCTGTGATTCTTAGAAGTGAACGTGGACACCACCACCAGCTGCTTCTTTTTTAATGTTCTCTGTTCCTGACATGGCCAGGCCCATAAAGCTGCGAGCTCCAGGATGTTCTCACGTGTGTAGGTGCCAAATTAGAAGTGCTTTTTTTTTTTTCTTCTTCTTCTTCTTCAGCCTCATCTTCTTCCGGCACATGGCAGATTGTTGCGTCAGCGTCGTATTGAACCGATTCCTTCAGAATTTCAGCTACTTTTCATTTAGATTTTAGTGGTTGAAGGTCAGCGGCAGCCGTCTGCTCTGTTTGTCACGCCGCTACAATAAAGTCTGATATCCAACCGGCGTGTGGTCGTGGTTCATTGTCTGAAAACGATCCGATTTCAACCCATCGAGTCTCGTTAGACGAGCCGGTGAAAAAGCCCGTCAGACCGGAGGAAGGGTTTGTTGATGAGAGCTTGGCAGCATGGCGGGCTTCAGGTGAGGAAGATTTCTGTTCAGGAGGTAATCTCGGCGAGGCTGGGAGTGACTCAGTCTGTGGAAGCTGCCTCGGGGAAACTTTGATCTCCTGATTAAGTCTCCAGAAACTAAACTGTTATTGCAGCAAAAAAACCACATCAACCACTAAGAAACCAGAGAGACGCTGCAGGGAGACGCCCAGCAACAGATTGGAGGGGAAACATCAGTGAAGAGCAGATTATTAGGTATTAAAACATAGACATGTCCATTCTTCTCACATGACGCTGGCTGTAATTAATATATGTAATAAGATTTCTTCTCAGTCTCTGGTTTTTCAAGTCAATTGGTTCTTAAATTAACTGCTCATTCATGGCCATTAAATCCCGATATGTCGGTCCAGCCGAGCAGTTTTAACTTGATCAAGGCTCCTCCAGCGCAGGGCTGGGCTCCTCTGGTCCTGGAGGGCTGCAGTCCTGCAGGGTGCCCCCACCTCCACACACCTGATCCCAGCGATTGGCTCGTTATCAGGCTTTCTGCAGGGATTCATCAGACGCTCATTGGATTCAGGTGTGTTGGAAACATGCGGGACCGGCTCTAGTGGTAAATGGAGTGAAGTCATATTCAGTTTTTTCGATTCCGTTTGGTGAACAAGGAGCTTGACGACTCATCACTTTGAAGAAAATACACGAAAGGTGAGTTGTGTGAAAAGTATCGTGTTTGGACTGAAGCAGAGGAAAGAGGTCTCAGGGAGACAGAATACCTACTGAATCAAAGTTTTAGGATGCAACAGATTTTTCCTTCTTTGTAACAATGAGAGAACATTTTGGTAACTTTCTGTTGAGTCCTCACTGCCCCCTGCTGGACATCTTTAGAAACGCAGCTATAGCGTTTAATTCACCTTTAGTCAGAGAAGCTTAGATGTAGCTTTACTGAGTTCTGCAACTCCTTTTATACAAGATATGAACCAGCAGTGCAAAATAATGAATGTGAGGATGCAGTCCGTTATTTAGCAGCGATCATCAACTCATTTCCCTCGCCGGCTTCATGACAGTAAATGCAACATCGACATCGGATGAATGAAACAAATTACATGTGTTTATTTCAAAATCCTCACTTTTTAAGGCATTTTTATGAGACACTGCATAAAAGACACAAATGGCCACTTGCGAGATGCCGCTTCTAATCTATGAGTCTGACGCGCCGTCGTGTTAACAGCAAGTTGGCAACCTGGAAAAATATCTCACTTGCATATAATAGTCATTCACAAAGAGTAAATTTTTAAATCACAGTTCTTCTTTTTCCCATGACAACGAAATGACACGCCACGCATTCAGAGAAAAAAAAAAAGGAAAACAAAAGGCTTTTTCTACATTTTAGAATTTGCCCTTCTAGCAGTGTAATACAGCCACGTTAGAGAAATCCGACGACCTTTACACACGCACATGCCGACTTAATAACGTCGCTTTTTTTTCCAAGGTGAAAATAAAAGAACACATATGGGTTAATCTTCTCGCGGTAAATGATAACGGTATTCAAACGGAGGTGGAAAAAAAGTGGTTTTCCTTCATATCATTGAGAAATCAAGTTTTCTAACTTTTCTTTTAAATGCCGACACAAAATGCTGAAGTATAAATGGGACCTTAAACAACTGATATGTAGCAAAGCTGAAGTTTGGGGATGTTCTGTGTGACATGTTCATACTGGTTATAAATTATTTTGTTACATCGATTCTGTTATTTGTTAATTGTGCTTTTTTTTTTTTTAGTCGGAATAGAACTTACCAAACGGTTCTACATGCAGTTTTATTGTTATAGTAACTGTTTTTCGTTTCAAAAAAGATACTTCATTAATCCTGAGGGGTTGGAAACTGTGACCATGGAGAAAAACATGTTCAGTGACAATGACGCAACCCAATAATCTGAATGAATTCTCTGCGAAGGCCATTCCAGGACGACGAAATAGCACTTAGATAGAGGAACATACATTATCGCGGCGATATGAAGGCATGCCCGTACCCAAGCTTGGACCCAGAAACAAACCACGAAGCTGCACTGTGTTGAATGAAGTCAGGTTTGAAGTCAAATTTCATGTTAGAACAACCCAAAGGCTCAATCCAAATGAAATTCTTTACACCTACAGGTAAATTAGAGCCACTATGTAGCCTCAGATGTAAGATTTTTGACTGCGGGAGGAAATGGGAGCGAGCTCATCCAGAGAACATGCAAACTCCACATCAAAACTTAAAAGAAGGGACTTTCTCGCTGTGAGGCCAGAGTGTGAAACCCCACACAGCGCTGAGAATGAGATGGAAATATATCATTCAGATATGACCGACGATCTCAGCGAGTATTTAAAACAACAGTGCAGAAATAATCCAGGCAAACATGTGCATCAGTTCCACGTGAGAATTATTTGGTAGTGTACAGGTGTGTGTGGGAGCCAGAGAGGGAACCGTCCTCGATGACAGAGCATGGGCCAAGACACAGGGAACAGTGAAAGGACTTCTGCAGTCCGGAGCCGACACGAAAACACAGGAGAAGACGAACAAAGTCGAAACAGACCTCCCCCCCCCCCCCCCCCCCCCCCCCCCCCCCCCCCCCTTCCCTTCTTCCCAAAAGGCATCAAAGTATTCTAAAGAGGACTCTTTATCTATTGTGCGATATTCTACAAAGAAACGGAACGAATAGCAGCCTCGGAGGACGTTTGACAAGACACTGACCGACTGACACATACAGAGAGATATAAAGGCTCTGTAGAAATCGAACGACAACTTGCTGGTAGCTTAGGTTTGCTGAGTTATAATTTATGCGATCTCAAGTTTGTAGCAGGAGTGTATCGTCTGGCCTCCCTCGCGGGGCATGTACTGCATATCGACGCCCGCCTCCTTCCTGTTCGTCTGAGCGCCGGCCTCCATGCGCTTCCTGGGCGCCTCGGCCTCGCCGTGCCCGGTCATGGGGACCTTGACCCAGCCGTCGGTGGCCAGGCCGTGCTTCTTCTGGTGCCTCTTGTAGTTGTCCCAGTGGCCGGTGGTGTAGCCGCACTCCTGGCACTTGTAGGGCTTCTCGCCGGTGTGCCGCAGCATGTGCCGCTTCAGGTTCATGCTCTGGTTGCAGCTGTAGCTGCACACGGCGCACTGGAAGGGCTTGGCGCCCGAGTGCACGCGCTGGTGCCGCTTGAGGTTGGCCAGGTTGCCGCAGGCGTAGTCGCACAGGTGGCACTTGTAGGGCTTCTCGCCCGTGTGCACCCGGTGGTGGCGCTTGAGGTTGTCGAAGTGCGCCGAGGCGTAGTCGCACTGCGGGCACTTGTACGGCTTCTCGCCGCTGTGAGTCTTCATGTGCCGCGCCAGGTGGTTGGGGTAGTGCGTGAGGAAGGGGCAGGCGGCGCAGGTGTACACCTTGTCGCTGCGCTCGCCGGGGCTGTTGGGAGACGACGACGAGTCCTTCGTCAGCATCTCCAGGGTACACTTGGCACAGATCTGGGCCGAGGAGCCGTCCTCGTCCTCCAGGACGACGCCGCAGAGCCGGCAGGTGAACGGAAAGAGCGAAGGCGGGAGAGCAGCGGCGGCAGCGCCGCCGCCATCTGCTCCGCCCCCTCTGGGCGCTCTGCTGCCGCCGCCACCCGCAGTCTCTAATATGGGCGGCGGCGGCGGAGGCGGCGGTGGAGGGTGGTGACCGGGGGCTGGATTGGAGGCGGGGATGGGGGGCGGCGACGCCCCCTTTATGCCGTCAAAAGCTGAAAGGTAGTCGCTGTTCTGGGCTCCCAGGCTGAGGTTGGACGTCGCCCTCGCGACCTCTGAAAGGTCACAGGACAAGATGCCATGTTTTACTCGCACTTGGACTCAACACTGGTATCAGTGCATCTCTAATCAAAACTGTTTGTTTTACACAACGACAATAATTCAGAACAAGAGTTAAGTAGTGAGAGAACGCTACCTTTGGCTGGCGCTCCGGACCCTTCCTCGTGCGGTCTCGCGTGCCTCTTCACGCCGGTCTGGCCACCGGCGGGCCGCGGCATCGGGTCGTGCACGGGCCCCGGGACGTGCATGCGCTGGTGCCTCTTGAGGTTGCCCAGAGAACTGCAGGCAAACGTGCAGCTGTCGCACTTGTAGGGCTTCTCCCCCGTGTGGATGCGCAAGTGTCTCTGCAGGTTGACCAGCTGGGCCGAGGCGTACGTGCACAGCGGGCAGTTGAAGGGCTTCTCGCCGTTGTGCGTCTTCATGTGGCGCTTGACGTGGTTGGCGTAGCGGGACGAGAAGCCGCACAGGTGGCAGGAGTGCAGTTTGGCCAGCTTGTCGTCGAGGGCCCGGGCCTTGTCGCTCATGGCGCCCCCCGCCCCGTCGCACTCCAGCTGCGGGCCGGGGCGAATCCCGCCGATGCTCCCGAACGGCGGGCAGAAGTCCGCGCTCTTGGCCTCCCGGGAGGCCTTGCAGCACCTCAGGCAGTACGGGCCCACCAGGTCGACGCCGGGGCCCAGCGGCTCGTCTCTCAGCTGCCCGCAGCCCCTGCAGGACAGGTAGGGGGGGAACGTGGGCTCGGACTGGGCCGACCGCGCCTCGTCGTCCCTCCCGTTGTCCGTGGCGCCGCGCGAGTTGTCTGTTTCACTTTCCATGCTGAGCTGGCTGTAGGCAGAACTGTCCTCATCACCCAGAGGATACACAGAGAAACCGATCTCAGCAGCTACTTCTGTGCGGGAGAAACAAACAAGGACATTTCCTTTGAATCTGAACACACTCAGCTGCATGTAAACAAACAACACAACGTGCAGGTCGTGGCTAAACACAAGAAGCAAAATACTGCTATCCTCAAATGATTCCAATTCAGATATTTGTTTTTAACTATATTATACATGTGGAGGAAAATGGTTGAAATCATGTCAAAGGATTTCCAAGTCCGATCCTTCATCCAGTCACCTCTGACAGGATCTGGCAGATCAATGACTCTTAGACGGTACAGAAATGTCAAAAACTCTCGGAAAGGAGAGAAAAGCAGCTTTCTGTCAGTAAACTAGTCATTATGGGGTGTTTGGGACGTCTTCAGAAGGATCTCCAGCATGTCACACATCAGTACCATCAAACATACAGTGATAATCAACTGCCAGATATTATATTTGGAAAAAAGAATCCAGTCACCCCACAAGTAATACGGCTAATTTTGTTTTGAATCTCTTGTATTGATTAGTGTTTGGTGGGTCTGACGCACAATGCCATAAACACTCACACATAGGAGCTAAATTTGCCTCTTTAAATGTCAAAACTACAAGAAGAAATGGATTTTCTGCACTGATCATTTCATACTCAGGGAAGTTCTATTTTGTGGAATCAGGGAGGATGAAAACTCAAATGATCTGCTATTCCTCTGTCTATCCACTGCTGGAGTTTGTCCTGGCGCTACAGCCGCTACACGACAGCAGTACGAGCCAAGAATGACGTTCATTTACCGGGTGTCGTCCAGCTTTTAAGCTGCCAACTTTGAAGATCCTGTTAGTTCAAAGTCAACATGCAACGTTTTTGGTTTTCAACTGAGTCTTCATCACATTTACTGCATCAGTTCATCAGTTACTCTGCGTGTGTGAACATGTGTTGCTTTGAAAGTTGTTCAAAAACCTATTCAAATTTCATTATAGCAAAGCCATAACATATGGATGCCATCTCACTGCTCAAAACAATGAATCTCCTGAGTTATGACAACGACCGGTAATTTCATATTGCCTGCAGGTCATATTGAAATTCGTACTGTGGTACTGTTGTTCTTATGTGCTGTTAATATTATTCAGCTTCGATGAAACATGAACACGCAAAAAGCCAGACAATATAGTATCTCGAGCTCAGGAATCTTTCAAAAGTGTTGTGAGGACTGCGAGGCGAACGAGGAGTGAATCAGTGGAGCGAACAGTCGTCTCTGCCTCTTTGATCGCTCAGCCCAGTCACACAAAACTTCAACATGCTTCCACAGCCATTTCTCCTCCCTTTAAAAAAAAAATGGTTTGAGCTAAACTGCAACACTCTCAACTTCACGACGCCGTACAAAAAGACCAACTCGCACTGAAATACCCAAAGACAACACCCGAATCACTCAAAACTGTCTGGCAAACACGAAATTAGTAACAAATCCAAGCAGGTCCGGAAAGATGACAGAAATCCAAGTTGATCTCAGGACTGACAACTTTTCTTCAAGAGAATCCAAATTTCTACAAAGAAAGTCTAACATTCGATACTCACAATGCCGCCATCAAGGCCAGGCGTCTTACGAGCTGTCTGGGTTTCAAGATACGTTTCCCACAGAAGGCACAAAGACGAGCTTTAGGAGCGTCTGGCTTCCGCTGGAGCGGTGAGAACGCGAACGAGCAGGGGAGAGAGAGGAAGAGCGGCTCCGCTCACGGACGCCGAGGTGCGGTGTGAGGAAGGCGAGAGCGCCGACTGGCCTTTTATCCGGCCCCGTGGAAACCCCTCGTGGATGATTACCAAGCCTAATGATAATGATGATGACTATAATGGTGAGGCTGCTGCTTCTGATGATGATGATGATAATGATGATGATGATGATGATGAGGGTAGATGATGATGATGATGATGATGATGAGGGGGGAACGATAATGGCGGTGGGGTAGTGGGAGCAGAGGCAGGCTGCAGATGATGATGATGATGATGATGATGATGATGATGATGATGAATAAATGCCCTCTTATAATGGTGTCCTTGATGATAATGGTCCTATTTTTATGACCCTTATATAATAATGGTGTCTCAGTTCCTTTCTCTACTTTTCCATTTTTCAGATCACTCTGTCTGACAAAGAGCCGTGCTGGGAAATATGAGCCGCTGCTTCCATCCCTCTCGCCGCTGCAGAGAGAGAGAGAGAGCGAGCGAGAGCGATCGAGGCGCTACACTTCACCACCGACTCTCTGAGAAAACCTGACACTTTGGTAAAAAGAAAAAAAAAAAACAAATCAAAGTAACAAACAGTCTTGGAAGTATTCGATGTAGGAAATGAAGTTTTGAACCTTTGCGGTAACGCCGTCATTTCACCGGAATAATGTTCAAACAGCGAGAGTGAATTCAGATGTGTATTACTGCTGTAATGACCGAGCTGTGTGAGCTTCCCGTTTCCTTTATTGCATAATCAATAAGCACATTTTGCCATATGTGGTCCCGGCCGCCCGCGTAGCGAAAGTTCGGCCCCAGTCCATTCGTTCACAAACAGGAAGGTAAACATGCAGCGGGAAGCAGAGGCACCAGAGGATGATGGATCCACTTTCCTCCCTGCTAACAAGTGATGGGGAGATATCAACCATCGCTGCTGCCCGGGCGGAAGTCTGAGACATGGGTCTGACACTGACCTTATAACTGTGCATGTCGGTTTAACAAGCGGTTAAAAAAAGCAACGTTTTATATTCTAATTGGCTTCAAAATGTGTTAAAACAAGTAAACCTGGTCGTTTTATCTGAATTTCATGATAAAGATTAAACATTTTGATGATTCACTTTAGTGAATTTTGCCATTTATCAACAAAGCTGCTGTCCTCGGTTTAACATTTCAAATCTCTTTAAATTTTCTTGTTTCATGTTTGCACTCGAATTCACACCGCCTCCTTTAAATATCATATAAAAACAGCTATTTTATTATTTATTATACATATATAGTTTTAGGATACACACAATATGGGCCCTGTTTACAAGACGTTTCCAGTGAAACGCCACAGCAACAGAAAGTCTGCATAATCAGCTAAAATCGTCGGCCGTACAGAAAAGAAGCATCGCTTCCAGCCTTTCTGCGGTTTCTGCATAAAAAGCAGTTTTTGAAATGTTGCAGTGAAAACGCAAAACTTTTCTGAAACCATGTGTTTTCATTTTTAACACTGTCATGGAAACAGGGCCTAAAGCCTCGGTCCTCCCCGTTATCTTCAGGAAACTACAAAACAGTATTGACTGGAAATTAAATAATAAAGGGCGTGTAATAATATAATAATTTAAATATTAGATTAGAAACAAAGGATTTAAACTTAGTTGTCGAGACTTATTTCAAGTAGGCGGTATAATTGTTCCATTTTCAGAATAAAACATTTTTACATAATTGTCAAAGTGATATTCTCAATAACTTCATCTGATGAAAAAAGGACTGGACATCTTTCTGAAAATATACTTTTCATATTCACGGTGCCATATTATTTAAGTGCTTTGTCTGCCTGTAACAGTTAAAAAAAGGTCTGAAGCTTGAACAAAATGACATCAATGCACATCCTGACGCAGATGAAGACAGAAAACAACACGCAGCAGCAATGTGTGAAAGTTTGAGGACAGGGAGGGATCCGGCTCCCCCGGTGGAGGAGCTGGGAAGTGTCAGGTTAGGCATGCACGTGAGTGTTCAGCATCGACATGCAACGGACAGACATGCATGAGACACTGTCTCAACTGACTGACTGACTGTTCTCAACTGTAAAACGGCCGAGTCCCAGGAGAAACTGGACCGGGAGCCACGACACTCTGGAGGACAACACTGTTGCTCTCGTGCAGAAAAACTATGTAGTAGCAGAATTTACACAGAGTCTGAATGATTTCAGAAACTTGTGTTTTCCCTGGTTTTCACTGAGACTGAGCATTTTCAAAAAAAAAAAAAAAAGCTGTGTTTTACAGAGCACTAACAAGGCTTCAGGGTTCACTTAACCTGTGAAATATTCAACGTAAATTTATGTCAGTCATAAGTGTTTACTAGAACGTGGATGTCTTTTCTTTTTGTACTGATATTTTTTACATATATTTACATGAAAAAAAAAATTCAGAACATGCCTCAGAAGCTATTATTTTCAGTTCTTGTTCTTTGTATTTATGATTATGAGTAGATTAAAGGCAAAACACCAACAACTTACTGGAAAAGGGCATACTGTTAAGTAAGGATCGACCAATTATCGGCCGATATTGGGCATTTTTCTAATAATCGGCATCGGCCTTTTTTTTTCCCACCAATAGCCGATAAAATACATTTATTGAAAAACGTGCTCTTTGGATCATATATATGTAGCCGTCTCTCTCGCTCTCTGCCTGAAGTCACTCTGGGCTGTGTAACAATGTCCCATCCACAGCTAAATTTTGACGCCAAAATTTTCATTTTCACTGCAAATGAATATCAGTTCGACACATCGGCTGTCGGTTTCCATAAGTACCAATAATCGGCATCGGCCCTAAAAAAGCCATATCGGTCGATCCTTACTGTTAAGTATTTGAACTACAAAATTAAATCGCTAGTCAAATCATCTGGAGAAAAACAACGCATGGGGGCATCAAGTGAAGGAACTTTGATTTCGTGGATCAAGTGTTGGGAATCTTGGCAGCGAGTTTTGTATCAGATGGATGGATGGATCAGATGGCAGTGATATAAATGCACTACGAGGACGACATCCAGACAGCTTAAGGAGGACGCTCGTAAAGTTTATCTGCTCTGTGAGTGTTTAACTGCCCGGCCACCACCGAGGCAGCGTCTCGCTCAGTATTCATTCCTCTGGACATGTCCACATTCAGACTGCCTACACACACACAACAGCTCTCCTGCACAAGTCCTCTGGATTTTTTATTTGAAAATTAGACAACAATCCATGTAATCAGTCAGCGGTGTTTGTGTGCAGATTACATTAGATATGTCAGAGTGTAAACAAGATCAGCAACAAAGGTGGTTTTAGGCGGTAATCAGCTTTGATCGATTCATTCCATTAAAACAAAACAAGTTCCCCATTTGCCTAGAAATCACAAGTATCACAGGATCAACCAGGACCAAATCGGAGGGATTTTAACGCTCGCCAATCAGCAATCAAAAATTTGGATTACAAACCTGAGAACTTTTCCAGTCCTAGAATCTTGTGGTCATGATCAGAATCACCAAACTCAAGGTCGTGTCCTAGCAGGAAGTCTGTGTCTAAGGGAAGGTTTCCTGGAGTGTCACTGGTTATACCATCTTCAGAATCCACTACAGTCAAACAGAATCAAACATTTGACAGTTAATATCACTTTTTTTTTCTTTCTTTCTTTTAACTATTCAGAAATATTCATATTTAACTGAAATCGTCAGCGGGCCCCAGAATGCTCGTCCCTAAAGATTTGTGTGTCTGATTTGAAAACATTAACATGCAGCTTGGATTAACAAGTGTTTATATTAATGTCGATGAAGCCTCAGGCCGTCTGCGGAGTGCTATTGGAGGCACTCCATCCTTTAGGTAATAAAAACAACCTTAATTTGCAGTTCTACTTTTCCTAAACAGAACAATGAGCTGCTAGCGTGAGACAGATGGAGCTCGTTCACCGCCGTTTACAGCTAATGACGCCTGAAATTGTAACTCGGCTCTTCAAGTCTGATGAAGTCCCCCCCACCCCAAAAAAAAAAAAAAAAAAAAAACACTATCACACAGCTGTCACTCTTCAGAAAACTACACTCGGGCCATATCAAGGACATCACATTCATCAGCTCTTCTTTGGTTAAAATCTCGAGTGCCAGCATCCTGCATCCTGCTACCATCTACTGGTCGTTTTAGGATTGCCACAGGACGCAGGTTTCTCCTTCCCATGGTTAGATAGTAAAATTAATTCAAGAGAACACAATAATAAATATGTACTAAAAGGAAAAAAAAAAAAGAAAAAAACACATGCTGGTTAAGTGAACAGAAATATTAGTTGGTAAGTCAGATAGTAAAAGCTACTGTATGATGAATTTGACAGTTTTCTCTCAACAAAATAAAAACACATATGACTACCCTTGAAATTGTGGGAATTATAAAGATCACGATCAGCAGTCTTGTGAATATCAGAGGCAATGTCTAGAATCCACATACCTAACTGTATTAAATGCAGACCGTGGCTTCAAACTGAACTGCAGTCACTAGTTTCAGCGCTGTTCGTGTGATTTGGTTCAGAAAGTCTGTTGTCCAGATGTGAGCGGAAACATGTCGGGAAGAACAAGGCTCTTCCTGACAGAGATTTATCCAGAGACGCTCCTGCCACATTTAGCTGAGAGTGTGTTTAAACTGAAGCGTGAGGAGTCGTTTCATTCATGCGGCGCAGCTCAGTTAAGTGTTTCGATTAAGCGTGTGAATACGTACACTTTACTGGCTGTGGATTCTGCTGTTTTTTCCTTGGCATCTTCCAGTCCGCCGCTCTCTCTTCTGAAATGTCTTCTCGCAGACGACCATCAGCTCATTCTCATCTGTTGAGACGTTTGAAAACAGGCACGTACGTTTTATCAGGTTGAACATAAAGTGACCCAGTGCTACAGCTCAGTTGTTAATCCAGTTATTACAGAAAAATAGCATTTTGAACACAATTTAAACATTCATATTCGGGCCACATGGTGGAGCAGTGGTCAGCTTTCTCGCCTAATAGCAAGGTATTCCCACTGGGCCTTTCTGTTTGCATGTTCTCCCTGTGTGTGTGTGTAAGTTTCCTCTGGGCACTCCAGTTTCCTCCCACAGTCCAAAAGCAGGCCTGTGAGGTCAAGTGATGACCCTAATGTGGCCCTAGGTGTGAATATGGACCACTGAAGTGCAGCACAGAGCACCACAGGAGATGCCTCCTTCCTGTGGAAAAACAAGTCTACAACTCCTCTTGTGTTTCCTGTTCATTTCATTCTTTTATGCTTATATTAATCATCATTACGTTACGCTGTGCATACATTAATATCCAACATTCATTTATGTTGTCTTATTGATAGTTTAACTTCTATTTATTCTGTGTGTAGCAATGTAACAAATAGTTTCCCTCTGGAATTTATCAAGCATTTCTATTCTATATAAACTTACTGAGGACAGGCTTGTCAGAATTGTCTGCAGCCACGAACCCTTTACAGATATGAAGGACAAGCCTGTAACATATACCTAAAGGCAAAAATGGTGCAGTAATCAAGTATGCATAATCAAAATATATCTCCAACAGACATGTTGCAATAAATATGCATGGCAGATGTTGATAAAGTAAGTGATGCTGATTTGATTACAGCAGACAGTGGCTCTGATCAGACATCAATGAAAGAGGTTCATCAGTCACTAATTACTGCAGCACTGTCTCCAGCTGCTATTAAGGCCTGTTTGGAAATGAATGTGATTCCCTGCTTTACTGCAGTGTAATTAAGTCCAAACAACAGCAATCTGGATGCGTTTCCGTCCAAACACACAGTTTATTACACTCGATTGGCTGAAAACAGTCTTCCTGGGTGCTGGCCACCGTGGCAGGCACATGTGTGTCATCTGGATTAGACGGACTGTAAACAAAAGCCATTAGGCTGCTTTAGCGGCGCGGCTAAGGCGTTAGCTCCTGGATGAGGATTGCACTCAACTCCAGCGAGTCTTGGCGAAATGAGACCGGATCATGCCCGCGGGCAGGAAGCCATCGCCGTTAGACCGCAGGGATTGTGGGGGATGTTCGGTAGCGACGCCGGCCCGCCCTCGGCCGTGTGTCAAAGCATCAGCGCGTCGCGATGACTGACATCTTTCGTCTAAACACGTTAAACGCTCGGCTCGATTAGCTCCTCCGGCTAGCCCGTCGAGCTAACTCACCTACAAAACGGAAATATTCCTGCCGTCTTTTATGGCCTCTGCCGTCGGTGCGAACGCCATCCGGTGCGAAGCGTCTCCCCTCAAACGTCCGACGTCTGGAGATCCGCCATTTCTTCATGAGCAGCGGCGACAAAGAAAGGCAATTAATGGTATTTTTCATAACTTAATTGATTTTCAGATTCGCCTGCGATCCAGCAGCAAACAGAAACCGGAGCACTTCCGGCTCACAGCCTTCAAAATAAAAGTCTTCTCATTGGTAAAACAACACTTAGTACTCCTTTTTTTCCTGCATATCTGTAAATACCAAAATACTCCACAATGTATCTCTTTGTTAATGCCAATTTATCTTTATGATGTGTTTATTTGTCACAGAGGAAAAAGAAGGAAACATACAATACACAAAACTAAGACATTGCAAGAACATTTTCAGCACCGTAAAACAAAACTGTGAATGTGGAAGCCTCATCTCCTCTGATTGTCCCTGAGTTGTAGTTTATATTTAAAGGAGACCAGGGGTTGGCTATCTATACCTGGATACAGAATGATGCAGTGATATGCAGAAAAGGAAACTAAAGTTGTTAACAGAAGCAATGTGGGGGAAAAAGTCTGCTACTTATTAAAGTGATGATTTTAATCTGTTTTTTGTTTTTTTTACTGGCCTGACATCTATTAACCAGATCTACTTCAGCAATGCATTAAACTAAAGTGGATGGATTCACGAGCAACAGTATTGGTGTGATATATGTTATAGCATCTAAAATTAATTATTTCAAACTTTTCAATTGCTCAGATCCCAAATTCTTCAGGAGAAATGTTTTGACACAGTCCTTAACCAGCCATTTAGATCTTTCCATTTCACCTAGGCACTTAATCCGACTCCACCTTAGGGGTAGAATAAGTCAGGTGGGCCAAAACCCAGCATTTATTTAGAGAAAAAAAAAGGTGTGGGGGGGCGTTGGTAGCCTACTTCTTCTGCAACTTGTTGGCAACTCCTTTGACCAATCCCACTTCAAGCAATTGAAGCACTTACTGAAGGTTTCTTTCTTATGTCTGAATTCTTGCTTGTGTTGTACGTCGCTTTGGACAAAAGCGTCTGTAAATGAAATTGTGGAATTGTAGAAAGATATGTTGCTTTATTCTGAAGGCCCGGTGCTCACACCGGATATGCTCTCGCTGCTGGCGTAAAGACTCTTGACTGCCTTCCTTGGCGCTTCCGGTTTCTAAAACAATTTCCTTTTTCAGTTTCTGAAGCTCGCTGGAGATGTAGTTTTTAAGTCTGTTGTCCCCGAAATGAACACATGACAAGGTTCTGTCACTCTGTCTGTAAAACTGAGTTAAATCTCCATCCCATGAATTCCTGTCATGCACAATCTCCAGTGTTATACAAACACTGTATGTTTGTCTGTTTGTACTTCTATACAATATTACAATTAGAATATAATAACCACATTAAATACTGTTCATATATTATCTTACCCTTCAACTGTGCTCATATCTGAAAATGTGTTCTATTTTTTTTTTATCTCGAAATATCAAAAGGGACACACTTTAAATTGACTGGTGTGTGTGTGTGTGTGTGTGTGTGTGTGTGTGTGTGTGTGTGTGTGTGTGTGTGTGTGTGTGTGTGTGTGTGTGTGTGTTTGTAATTACCTAATTACTTAAGGAAATGTGAGAGACTAGCTTTAGTTTTCTGAAGCCTTCACCAGGTCTGTACAAATTTCACTTTAATGAGCAGATCAGGAGAACTGCAAAGGCTGAACAGTTCAGAGCTGAAGCTGGAGAGACTGAGATGGTTTGGGCTAAGCCATACAAGGATTTTGTTAAAGGAGCTGCGTGCCAGGCAGGTGGAGAAGAGGAAGATCCATGGAGTGATGGAGGAAGCAGGTCAGCATAGTAACAGCAGAGGATGCAGGGCAGGAAGGCAGGAAGGCAGGAAGGCAGGTGATTTGCTGTGGTCACCCCAGAATGCAGATTTACACTAAATGTATGGCCCCACACCAAAAAACAACAACAACAACAACAACAAATAAAACCAATAAGTCTTAAAAAAAAACTATTACATAATAAAAAAAACTGTGGGTACATTCTGGACAGGTTGACAGTCCATCAGGAAACATCTTCTTTAACAGCATAGATATCAGTAATGACGGACACTCTTAATTTCAGAAGGACTTGATTTATTTTCAAGGACAAACTGGCAGGTTAATTGGTCACCCTAAATTACCCCTAGGTATGAATGTGTGAGTGAATGGTTGTCTGTCTGTATATGTCAGCCCTGCGACAGACTGGCGACCTGTCTAGGGTCTACCCCGCCTTCGCCCACAGCATGCTGGGATTGGCTCCAGCCACCGGAGACCCCGAAAGGGAGAAGCGGCAGAAAATGAATGAATGAATGAATGACAAACTGGCAGTCTTTGAACAAACATGGAAACCTTTCATCACATTTCTGAAATGGTAACACCAATGGTTGGTCAATAAACTAAAAAACTGATTCTAAAATGATAGCACCCAGGAAAGGGGGTAGGGTGCGCCTTTTTTTTTTAATGAAGGTCTCATGTTTTTAAGATTTTAAGGGTCAGAGGTCTAGTCAAGACCAGAAGGGAGCAAGACCAAGTCAAGACAAAGACCAGAGCATCCCAGTACCAAGTACAGGACAAGACTTCAAGGGGTCTGAGTGAAGACCAAGACCTTGAAAATGTGATCTTGACTATACGCTATATAATATTATTAATAAGCTGTATTTCTATTTAGATTACTTAGATCTTAAAGATTCTAAAACGTTTAAAACGTTGGTTATGTTGTGTAATGAATGGAAATTCCATCGTGCTGTTTTGAAAACGTTCCTGTGTTTGGATGGAGAAAGCAGATGTGGCGCTCATATCTGGCAGCTGGATGTGAGAGCGCGCGAGGATGGACGGCAGTGTTTTTCAAGAGGCTGGCTGGGCATTTATGAATAGGAGATCCTGGAGAGTCTGCGTCATCCCATTGGCTCGCTCCTCCGCAGTGTGCCTCCCCTCAGGCCGCCGTGACGGGGGAAGGCTCTCCTCTCTCCTCTGCTCTCCTCCTCACCGCGGATCTCCTCCTCGCGCCTCCCGCAGGCACCGGGCAGGTCCTGACCTCCACAGCCACCCACCTCTGCAGCGTCTGTCGGCTCGGTCTGGTTTGTGTGCAGCAGTGAGGAGGAAGAGGAGGAGGACGAGGAGGAGGAGGAGGAGGAGGAGGATTTCTGTGCTACTGTTTGGTCCTGGATGGGGAGGAGCCAGTGCGCGCTTCTACGCTGCAAAGAGAAGGCGCCGTGCGGACAAGGTAAGATCCCGTTTACGTAATGTGAATTATTGTGTGTTTTATCTGCAGCTCGAAACAGACTTCAGATGCACAATCAGGCTGCTTTGTGCGCTCTATTTTTTTTCTTTTTCTTTTTTTTTTTATTGCTCTGTCCGTCTGGGATACGTGGAGGAGGTGAAGGTGAATGCGTATTAACCATGCCACTCCCTGCGATGGCACACTGATGCCCCGAGCAGACCTCTCACTGCAACAGCACGATGTGACAATCACTGTAAATTACCCTCAGAGATACATGGCAGAGGATCCGCGTGGCCTCGCTGTTTGATTCCTATTTTCCTCTGTGATGTGCCTGCCATGAAATCCCCGGGCCTGTGGTCGAGGTAAACACATGGATCAGTGCAGCGGACTTCAAAGGCTCGCCTGCTTTCCTACAACAATACAGGCAGAAGCGCGTGTCGTTTACAAGGTGACTGTTGAGCATCGCCGAGGCAGATTAAACGCCTCCAGAGGTCACCGACACCGCGCGTCACATGGCGGCCGCACAAAGTGGACGGACGTGTCGTTCGAAGGGGGGATGCCGGGGCGCAGGGCGCAGGTTGCGCGTGCAGGCTGAGGTCACTCTCATGCCTCCAAAGCCCGCATTGCTGCTGTGGGCATCTGTCCAGCGCTCGGATGTGTATCATCAGGTTTCCCCTCCAAACATCCAGCTGGAAACTGAATCTTTTTTTTTTTTTTTTTTTTTGCGCAGCAACAGCCTGGTAACAGGTGGCACACAATCATCCAAATGCTTCCATCCAAAGTGAGGCGCGCGCCGAAGAAATTCAGACAAAATGTTCCTATTTTTTTTTTTTTCTAATATGATTATTTTGGTTTTTAAAGGAGAGGAAGCTGCATTAGGGCAGAATCCGGATTGTGTAATAACCCCATCTGTCATTTCCATTTGATCTGTTATCATGATGCGGACTGTCCTCTTACTTCTAACCCATGGTGGCAAACATGCGACCCGCGGGCCAAAACTGGCCTCACAGCCAATCCGTTCAGGCCAGCGTGTCACTCTGCCTTACTGCTAGAAAAGAAACGTGAGTAGGCTACTGAAGGAACCCTGCGAAGGATAATTTATAAAAACATGAAAATATGAAGGTTGCAAAGCTGAAAATGTTGTTTGTGGACATTTCACTGAAATCTGCATGTTTAAAAATTAAGTATTGTTACATACAGTTAAATGTGTCACATTTTTTAAAGATATTTTAATAAACACATTCATGACATTTTGACTTAAGATAAATTAAATATTTTTTTGATTAATTTGCAGTAATTTTAATTGATTGCTGATTTGACCATATGTGTCCACTGAACTGAGGTTCTGTTTACACGTCAATGTTTTTAAGGAAAAACTGAAAAGTTTTGTTGAGTTTTGGGTGTCTGTTTACATTATAACTTTGCTTGAAGCCTGTGAAAATGCACCTTTTTGGAAACTGCTTCCAAGGCGGAACTTTTCAAAAACACTCCAACTCTGTCACTGTAGAAACGGGGGGGGGAACACAACGTTTTGATACGCTGCTACGGCTACATGCTGTGGTAAATTGTTTTTCTGCACACGCCTTTGCTCAAAGCCCAAGCTTGATGTTTAAATTGAGAGGCAGGAGTAGCTCATAGGGGCTCCAGCTCTGCTTTTGTTGTGCCAATGCAAGAAACATTTACGACCAAATGGCAACAAGAAGCAATTGACTTACCACAAGGAGTATTAAAAAGATTTGTACTTCTGTGTATGAGGTTGCAGGATTCAAAAAAGCTAACCTGAAGCACTCGCTGCCTGTTTCGAGTCTAAAAAAAAATACAGTCATCAATTTCTTTGACCTTTACTGCCTTGTAAACTTGATGTCTCAGTTTGTAACACAGGCTTTGTTTAAAGTCTCAAAGCCGATGAGAGCTTATGTGAGATAACTCTACCAGTGTTTTACAGTTTCTTTAAGGCTTTTTCAAAGCTTCGGAGCTTTGTGAACACAGAGCAGGATACTGATCGTTACCTGACCTGTCGGGGTTTAAGTCGTATTCAGGAGCCATCAGCTGTGTGATATAAACCAGCAGCTTCAGGTTATGAAAGTGTTTCCCTAACCTCAGGACGACCTCTGTCCTCACGGCCACAAAATTAACTGAGTTACCCTCTTTTTTTTTATTTTGCTAGTTTTGCAATTTTCATCGAAAACTGCTCGAGTGTGTGTTGATTTTGTTGTCGGATTAAAGCTGGTGTGAGTCAGCATGTTGAATCATGTCATTAGACAAGAGTACAAGACTCCAGCCAGTGCAATTATGTAATGATGTCCAGCCACACCGTTGGCTCAAGGCTCAGGTTTCTCTTTGCCTGTTGGAAATGAATTAAAAATGAGTGTGTGCTGCCGTGAATTAAGGCCAAGGTGTGTGGCTGAAGCGTTTGTTTCTGTGTCCTCTGGCATTTTGACGGCACGAGGAAGGAGAGCCTGGTGTCACTTTACTGCAGAGAAAGTGATGTTGTTAATAAACACATTTTGTTTCACATTAGATAAAATGTTTCTGCTGGATTATAAAGAGCAGAGAATCAATCTTTGCAGAATTTCATTTCACAAACAGAGGCAGGTTATTTTTCTTGTGAAAACTTCAGCGTATCGATGGACTGCCTCATGTGGGACTCTGTTCAACATGAGTTATTTTCTCCATTAGCCCTGTTATTCTCGGAGGAACACTGTTTTCCTAAATATGTCACTGCAGGTTATGATTCACTCTTCAGTTTTCTACTGTGCAAATACAAAATCCACAACTTTCTGAATACTTAGAGGTTCACTACAGATATTCAGGGTCTTTAAACTCTGATGTTTTGGTTGGATTTCCATGCAGAGGTTTGTTTTCTGGCACTGAGAAAAGTTCTTGGGGAGATTTTGTATTTATTCTTTAATTCTTTGTAATCCCTCAAAGTGCCTTAAGAATCTAAGTTCCTTGAAAGACTGTTTGAAAGACTTTTTGTAAGTACACTCATTCATTCACATTAAAACCTTCTCTTGTTCCTAATGCAAGTTAATCTGAGACTTACTCCACAATTAACCATGAATCCATATTTACACTAAAAGCTGTCCTCATATTACATGTTCTGAATCCCAGAAAGATCAGAAAATACAGAAACATTCTCAAGATGAAATGAATCATCATCTGAGGATGTACACATGGTGTAAAAGGACATTAAATCTAAGAGGATCCTGCTTTTCTCCTCACAGTCCGACAAGCTTTAATGTTTACACTTAATTTTTAAGGACATTTTCTTTGCATCAAATGCTGGAGTTTATCTTCAATTGTTTTGCTGTTAGATGGGCCGTTTTGTTTTACGCAGTATTCTTGGGTTACAGTAACCGGAGCCTGGCACCGCCGTGTTTCTGGACCTGTGAGTGTGAATGACACTGGCAGCATTGTGTCTCACTGTAGTAGCGCTTCCTTACGTAACTAAGCTAGATGTGGCGGCTTCTACCTTTTTCCATTGCACACAATTTGTTGTTGTGTATCAATTTTTTTTCCTTGATATCTGATGTCTGCAGCTGTGATGCTAAAAAGCAAATATTGGTGGACAGACATGAGTGTTCCTCTGTGGGGTTTGACATGAAAAGTCTTTAAAACAAGCCCTCAAGGATTTAGATTTTTAAGTTTTAAATTAGTTTTCTATTCCTATTTCTATTTCCGTTACCACCCTCACATTATCAGATCAATGCAGAGCTCACGATACTTCTATATGTGTGGGTTTGTTTTTGTCCTCAGGGTTCTTCGATTTTCTCCTATAGTCTTCAAAAGAAGTTGTTTGTGTTTGATTGGTGACTTGAAATCGCCTACAAGTGTGAATGTAAATATCTGTGACTCTGTGCGTCTCTTTGCATTTGATCATTGGTGACCTGTCCGGGCTGTACAGCGTCTTCACCCCCTCCCAGCCCCTGCAAGTCTTAAATTCTTTTTATTAAGCTGTATAAACGATGGTTGACTGGTTTTTACTGACTCCTCAACAGCAGCTCTCGTTCTGTTTGTATCATAGCCACTGATCACAGACGAGCAAACAGCATAATCTTTATCCAAGTGTGTGTGTGTATACTTCGTGATGTAGGGGAAATGTGTGTTTGCGTGCAGTTTCTGATGGTTGGATGATCTGATCAAAGCTCATTGTGAGGATTTAGAACAATTTAAAGATGCCCTGCGCAGACTTTCCCAAAGAGGAACGTTGTTTCGTCCTTCAGTACAAATCTTATTGTGTTTATATTTGGATGTGAATGATTTCCAGCTGGGATTTTTTTTTTTTTTTTAAATCATTTACCTTTGAAAATGTTTTATTTCCTGTTAAAACAATTGTTCGTACAATCTGACTGCATGTGTATGGTCTCAGTCACTACTTTCCAATCTCTTTATCTTCATTTCCTCACAGTGGCAATTTATCTACGTCGTTGGGCACCAAATTGTGTCGTCTAATTGCTTGGTTATCTTGTCTTGTCGAACAGATCTACAAGTCCTGGCTTGCAAACCACTGGGAGCTGTAATTTACCACCACAGTAGTTTGTGTCTGTGTCTTTTTTTAAAACGTATGCGTGTGAATATTCATATGTGAGTGCATATGCGCACGTTCAACATGGAATGCAAAGTGTCCCTGGTGTGCAAAATAATCTCTCACGTGCGTTATGTGTGTGCTTTTGATGTCTTCATGTGTGGGAATTATTTCTATAAATAGCGAGACGGATGCTTCTGCTGTGGTCAGACCTTGTTGTGCAGGGATGCTCAGCAAATTTAAGAGGAGGGTTAGAGCGGAACTGATATATAAAGACGTTGCAAATGTTTTCTTCCAGACGTGCAGTTTTTCCAGCATACAGGTTTTTCTTTCAGGTTTTTGAGGAAAGTTTTTTTTTTTCTTCTTCTGCTGAAAGAAAAGTGTGTTTTCAGACTCTTAAACAAACACACCTGAACTCCAAATGCATTCAACTCAGTTTTTGGAGAAGGTGCCCTTAAGTGAGCAGATAGTGCCAAAAGCCTGGAAGTCCTTTCAAGACCTGCAACTCTCCCGAATGAAAACATTTCTGACTGACATGCAAGCACTCGACAAAAAGGAAAAATAGAAAGAAAAAAAAGAGGAAAAAGCTGTCTGCGTTCTGTCTTGTACTTCTCAATCCTTATTTTTCTTTTAGGGTGCGTTGGTAAAACATACAATATTTTCAGCAAAACTACAGAGGACGAGGAAAAAAACTTGCATGTGAAATATAAACACTAATCATTATGTTTCGGTGCCAAGTTCTAAGTGGAAGAGAACGTCTTCTCCTCACTCTTAAATTATCTTATATAATGATGTGCTGCTGCAAGAGAAGACGCATGTCGATTTTAACATCTCCACATGACTGAATATAATACAACTCCAGCTCCCCGACTCCACACAAGACAGCAGGTTCGGCACTGCAGTGTTACATAAATCCAGACTCCCTGTGCGTCTCAGCTAAGAGTGATGAAGCATGGAGCCCCTCAACCTCGCGTTGCCTTCTGAACATCGAAAAATGATTTGATGAAGAATAGAAATACAAGAAACGTCTTTGAAAGATGGTAGATTTGCCTTATCTTTCATTCCCAAGTTACTTAACTAATATTGTGGATTTTTGAACTGAATAATAATCTGTATTTATTATGACACTTCACGCCATTTGCCATGGTCTGATTTGACAAAGTGCCACGGAGACAGCTATTTTAATTGGTCTGGGGTTTTGTGAATCACCTCATGCTCTCTTTGCTCTCTGGGCCTGATTATGAAAGCCCGCCGCTGCCTAATGGAGGCAGAATGAGTTGTCTGTGCTGTCCATCACCCCCGCTCCTCCGCCTCGCCCTCCCCCGCCTCCCCATCTTTTCTGTCAAACCAGTCAGGACTCTTTCATCTCCCTGCTCTTTGTGTCTCACGGCTGTGACCTTATTGCTCATGTCTGAGCGTACGAGACGGCCGGCCCATGTAGCAGAGATCCAAACCTCTTCCTTTCAGCCCGGAATGTAAATGACTCTCTGGGGATTTCAGGCGAAGCTTCAGGAACAAAATGACACAGTTAAGTTTTGTAATTCCTGCTTTGAGAGACTGTTGAAGGTCATATTTTAAAATTAGTTTCCGTTATTTTGTCTGTCTCCTTGTTCAAAGCTGGAACTTCTGAATGTATGGAGAGATTTTTTGTAGGAAAACTGTTGAAAGATTTCTAATAGCGACAGGCAAAGGTTTGTCCATAACATGCATTAATGTGGAGTTAGAAATCTGTGTAACAGATCGGGTTTTTCTACATTAAATATGTATTTGGATGCCAGGCTTAGCTGAATGAGGGAGATTTTCTACAAGAACCCCGTTGAAAATGACTCTGTTTCTTATACTTCTCAAAGATTCTACATTAATATATTATGACATTTAATGTCTCTGCCTTCAGTTTTTTCTGTAGTTTGCAATGTGTGGGTTGAAAGAGCATCGATATCTGAAATGTGGCAAGTGGGATGAGAAAATGATTCTAAATTAATTTTGTAGTTATCTGATTGGTGTTTAAGTTGTGTCTCTAACATGTAAATTTTTTTTTGAATATGCCTGTAGCTAAGGTTGAGGTTGTAACGTCCTTGTATTGTTACACGATTGATGTATTGTTCTGTGCTGTTTGTGGCAGAGCTTGCCTTTAAAGCATTAAAAATGTTCAAAATTGAAAGATAAATATCATCCATACTTTGTCTTGGAGCATATTAAGTGCTGTAATATTATTTATTTAAGCAGTTTACATTGTATTTTTGTGCTCTGACAAATTAATGTAAGATCAGAAAACCAAAAGGCCATTATTTCCTTCCCTTTTGGTTTAAAAGAGAAAGAAACTCAAAGGCACAGTTTGTAGAAATGTTTATTTACATCAGGGGTGTCAAACATAAGGCTTGGGGCCCAAAAAAAAATGACACGGACAGCATACTGTGGAGCTGCTGTTACAACACAAAGTCCACTTCAGCTACATTTGGTCCTGGACCTTATTTGGTCCGTGGACCTTATAGCTCAAAGACACTTTAAGAAGCTACTACTCACTTCTCCTATTCTTCTACTGTCTACTCGAGCCTCAAGCTGAGCTGCACTTTGGGATGACACACTCCCAAATGAGTCAAATCAATCAGGGTGAAAAGGATGCTGTTGATATGTCACTCAAAGCATGCTACCAATAAAAATGGCCTGATGTGTTTCCTCTAAAACATTTACAAGTGCCTCACAATGTGTGTTTTGAAGCCTTATTGCATTGCTGAAAGTCTACTGAGGTTGAAAAATCGCTGATATGTCTATTCTTTTGTGGCTTTAATATTCATGTAGTTATAATTTATTACTTTGAATAATATGAAAGTGTTCCTCTAGGAAGGGTTGATAAGAAATGCTTCAAAGTTTAGAGAAGGTTTGATTTTGGTTTCATAACATGATGTGCTTCTGCTTCCAGGGTAAACTGCTCGGCTCGCAGAGGAGGCTCGAAATGACGGACAGCGGGACGGCTCAGGACTAATTCACTGTGTGAGCTACTGCAGAGAGGCGTATGAGAAAGAAGTCTGAAGACGGACCGAGCAAATCACATGATCAGACCTCGGAAAGGCTCCAAATTAGTGATGTTCCCTTCAGGCCGGGATTACCTCCTCCCCGTCTCTCCCGCTCTTCCTCCCTTCCGCAGCAGAGCAGCCGTCCAACGCCAGGAGTCTGAGCCCTGAGAGCTCTGCCTGCGCTCACCCACCCACACAAACACACACACATACACAAGCACACACACACACACACACACACACACACACGCACGCACACACGAATACACTCAGACCCTCACGCTCTGGCATACTGCTCATGGTCGTTGGCCTGCCCCCCTCGGCTGCTGCTCCTGTCGTAGTGTCAGACCATGAAGAGGCCCAAGCAGCAGACAGGGCCGCTCAGCTTCCTCAACTTCTTCAGTCGGAAGCCCAAATCGGAGGCGAGGAGCGAGCGGCCCGTGGAAGCCCGACCCAAAGAGGAGGTGGCCATCACGCTGACCCCGAGCGAGCATCCAGAGCAGGTGAGGCAGACGCCCTCTTCCTTTCGTCGCAGTTATTCGTCATTGTGCTGCTGAGTGACGGTTAGAGGAACACGAACGGAGTCCGGGCTGTAGATCATTAACTCGGGGTGTATCGCTTCTCTCTGCTTGCTTTCACACACTGTTACAGCTCAAATCCATTAGAATGTTTATTCAATGAATTGGTAATTTCTAGAAAGGATGTTGCCAAGAAACCAATCAGAGAAGGCTCCACAGTGCAGTCCACCCATGCACGGTGCACACTCGCTTTGGCTTTAAGCAATGGGAGCTTTCCTTTCTCAAATCTGCCTCTCATCTTGTTCCTGCATGGATGATGTATTTTAGATGATTTTAAAGCACATGTTTGAGTGTGGTCTGTAATTGTTCTCAGGACCTCAGTCGCACAGCAGACGACGCTGGAGAATCCACAGTTTCTGGAGCAGAAAGAGGAGGAGGAGGAGGCCCGGCGGCGGCCGAGGCGTGCGAGAGCGGCGACGCCACGGCCGGCGGCGTGGGCGGGGTCGGCAGCGGCTCCACCGGCGTCCTGTCGCTCTCCTCCTCCAGCCAGGAGCAGCTCCTGGAGGAGCACCTGGAGGAATGCCCGCTGTGCCTGCTCAGCCAGCCGCGCTGCCACTTCCCGCGGCTCACCTCCTGCTCCCACCGGGCCTGCTCCGACTGCCTCCGGCAGTACCTGCGCATCGAGATATCGGAGAGCCGGGTGGGCATCGCGTGCCCACAGTGCCCGGAGACCCTGGCGCCGCTGGACGTCCGCGCCATTCTGGACGACAGGGCACTGCTGGAGCGGTTCGAGGAGTACCAGCTGAGGCGGTTTCTGGCTTCGGATCCAGACACGCGCTGGTGTCCTGCACCTGACTGCAGGTTAGAAATGAGCCCGAAGCCCCGCCCGGGTACAGAGTGGTTATTCAGTCCAGCGTGGAACAAACAGGAATTGAACACACACACACAACAAAAACACATCTTATCAGTTAAATTGTAACCTGGATCAGTTCTACAGTGTAATGGGATACTCCCCAGCCTGCACTACATCCACCCTTCTACCACACTCCCTTAAAATCAGGCCAGCATTCTTTTCTCTAATCCTACTGGGAGGCAAACAAACATACCCTCCCCGATGCAGGCAATAATTAAAGGCCTTTCTTTACATATGGGCAGTTTATTGCCCTCACAGTGAAAACATAATTAAATGTTGAAATGAAAATAAAGGCTGCTCTGGATCGTGTAAACGAGCAAAATACATTTTATTGACATTTTGGGCCACAGAGTAACAATTCAATGTCATGTAATTACTGCAGCGCCCAAATCCAACAAAACAACACGACAGGCTTCTCATCCCACCTCTGGCTGCACGATGTGATTTTTACTGTCAGAGCGGATTTGATTTTACTTGGAGACGATAAACTAGCCGTCATTATACCTGGTCTGACCCGGCTCACCCTGAGATCTGGGCCAACTTGTCCTTGGATATTAACAAAAATATGAAACAATTCAAGAAGACATCATGATTGAATGAAACTAAAGTGTTTTTACTCATTCTGTCTCCTGTATCGCTGTATCCTGCATGGGGGTCGCCTGGCGCTGGATCTAATTTCAAATGTAATAGAGGATGATTTAAATGATAGAATAAACTTCAGTTCATGAAAGGTGACACAAACATGACATTTCCCGCCTGGATATAAAAAAACCGACCAGAACATCCAACTACCATAAAAATCAGTGTACTTTCACTGCCTGTGGTTCTCAGCAACTGACAACGATTGTAATATATATATAATGTGGAAAATATCACAACAGTATTCATGCAAATGTGCTACTTGACCGGGGGTCGACTGATTTATTCCTGTCTCATCTAATGTTGGGGGCTGGGTAACAGGATAGTGCCGCTGATGGGAAATCACAAAGTGCACGTGGTGTGCATGTGTTTCGTGCACATATGAGGTCTTCATATATGCATGCGGGGTCAGGACTCAGCGGAAGACCGTCTCCCAGGACTGTCAGTGCTGTTCATGATGAGTGAACGGAGTAGAAATCAATACGCCACAGTAAATGAATACGATATAGTGAAAAAAAGCCTGTATTTTTATTGTGTTTGGAGTTTTAGGGAATAGGGTGTCGTGTTGTTTTCTTAAGTCATGAATTGTCCCCCACACTAGAGGAGCCTTTTGAAGTGTTTGTTCATTATGTAAACCAGTTATTAACCGTGAGGATGTGTGTGTATTCGCATGTTCCCAGCGTACAGGCATTCCTGGAGGTCTTAGTGACAGAAGCTTAGCAGGAGATTACTCTGGCTCTGAGGAAGTGTGACACTTTGTGTGTTTTTTTCCTGCTATTTTGTGCACACTCCAATATTTTTCGTTCTATAAAATCATATGTGACGCTCCAGGTGGTTTTGAACTAAAAGCAGACAAAAGATCTCATTTTGTTGCTGCAGAAACACAACCTGCAATGTGGATATTTTCAATGTTTTAAGTATTTCGATGCTTTCCCTATTGCTCTGCAGAAATATTTGGATGCTCGTTAATGTGAGTTTACACAATTTCAATCAAAAAGTTCTCTTGAAAAGATAACAGTGCAGAAAAACGGGTGGAAATATATTGACTCTCCCAGAGGTATTTATTGTGTCTTTAGTATTAGTTAACTAATATAAATGTTCTAAATTCGCTCCCTCACTGTACTCCAGCTACGTTTAATATTAGGTCGCCAAACATCTTGTTTTAAAGTTGTAATTATGACGACTAAGCAGTAAGAATATAGTAAATCCATCCATCTTTTATATAATTCTATTCTTTGTTGTTCAGCCAGAATGCTTTGACACAGTCAGACGCAGTCACTTAAGATGTGGTCTGACACAAATGTGAAATCACAGCAGCGGTGTAATTATCCTCTCACAGGAGTGTGTGTGGCCGTCGGCCTGCTCGGGTCTACCCTCCTGTCAAACCCGAAAACCCACACAGGGATGGAGATACCGGCGGTGGAGCCTTTTAAGCGCTCCTTCACAGGAGCGCTCGGATCACTCACGCTTACTTTCACATGCTTTTGATCATCAATCACGCAATCTTTAGAGTATTGAAATTTATGCTAATATCCCTTCAGAGGAGCGAGATTAGGTCCGCAGGCGTGCGGCTTCTTGTTCTCGTTATAATGAGTGGAGCATGTGTTGCTTTCTGGAAAGACAGTCGACAGAAGCACAGCTTCTGAGCGAAACAGACGCGAGGAGATAAAGCAATAAATGTGGAGAGAAGTAGAATTAAACGCACACACAGACATATAAGATGCACTTTGTGATAAACTGGAAAAATAGCATAAATATTAAAACAGTAAACAATTGACGGTACCCTTGGCTGTATTTTACATTATTTATCCATTTATTTTTGGTTTTTCCTCCTCTTCCTCAGTTATGCAGTGATTGCTTACGGCTGTGCAGAGTGTCCCAAGCTGAGCTGTGGCCGCGAGGGCTGCGAGACGGAGTTCTGCTACCACTGTCGGCAGCTGTGGCACCCCAACCAGACCTGCGACCAGGCGCGGCGGCAGCGAGCCCGCCACACTTCAGGCGGCAACGACCCCTCCACGCTGTACGTCTTCAATGAAGACCCGGGTGGAGGTACGACTGGGTTGACCCTACTAAATGGATGATCTGCAAACCGAAGTGAAACGGTGCAAACGACGCGGCGTCTCACGTATCGACGGTGTTGCAGATGCAGAGGAGATCAAGGCGTGTCCTCGCTGCGGTGCCTACATCATGAAGACCAACGATGGCAGCTGTAACCGAATGAACTGTACTGTGTGTGCCTGTCAGTTTTGCTGGCTGTGTATGCAGGAGATCACCGACGTGCACTACCTCAGGTATCCCGCTCGCACATAACAAACACGCCGAGCAACCTTCACATGCATCAATGAGACTGTTCTCAACTCGAAGAGCAGGCACTAAAGTGGCAAAACAACAGAAAATGTAGTCACGTGTTCATTCTTTGTTGGATGAAGTGGTGGAGGCTTCATTATCTATATTTTTTTTCCACATAATGAGGCTTTAGAAAAATGGTTATTGAGGGAAATGTTGTGGTGTGGGTGTAGAAAAGAACCAAGATGAAGACGCAGAGTATGAAACAAAGGCTGGAGCACAAACACTCTGAAGCATCGGTACGGCACAAACTGTACGTGAATACACAACGGGAATGAAGAGACAACAAGACACAGCTGACAACAGAGAGAGGGAGGCGGTAACACATTCACACAACTCTGGAGGCTGACATGAACTCCAACTAGAAACTAAAACTGAAATAAAAATGGATAAACTGAAAGAGTTCAAGCATGTTAAAGATTGTAATTGAGACAGTTTTCACCTCCAGTTGAAAATAGAAGCTCTATTGTTCATTTTCATGACTCATAAGCCAAAATGTTTAGTGTAAAACAAAAACGAAACAATTATTGAAATAATCTTAAATATACGGATGTTTTTCTGCACCTGAATTTTATTTGGCGGGCTTAAAAATACAAAAAAAGCATGAAAGCACCAGAGCTTGATCCCTGCGTCACAATAACACAACAAGGAATAACACACACAGGAGTAAAATGTAAAATGCTTCACTTCATCTTGAACGTCTTAAACTTCATAACAACCTGCAGTAAAACGTGCTTCTATACATTTACAGCACTCTCTTGGTCTGTAAAGCAATATCCATTCAGTGATGAAATAAAAAAAACTGTGGCGCTCAGCAGGATGTGCTCGTACATCACTGTTTCATGGCGACACCGGTTTAAACACTGCGTCTGGGCCTCTATTGATTTTTCCAGTCGTGGAGGAAAGTCGCTGCTGACTTGTCATCAGTTATTCTGCTCCGTCGGTCCTCCATATTTTCATGCAGCAGAATGCGCAGATCCGCAGAAATTCATTGAGTTTGATCGCTGCGCTGGCCGGGGTCCGTTTTTAGCGTGGCAGTGAATGAGATGTGCAGGTAGAGGGTGAAATATTTATGAATGCTTTGTCATATCATGAGGCACATTGACCGTCTCCTCCGATTCCCTGGTGTCCCTGCTCCTCTCTCCTCGCCTCTGTCTGCCTTTCGTACCGCAAATTACGGCGAAGGCTCCACAGAAGGGCAAAGCTTTTAGCATCTCACTGCAGATCTGTCAGTTCAAAGCAACAGAACACAGTCATTTCACTTCACCATAAACCTCCCACACTCAGGACCGTACAACCCCCAAAGTACCTGCTGCAACACAAATTCATTCTTTATATGAATAAAATAAACGTTATGCGGTTTGTGTACTTAATATTTTCTTTCTGCCCCATTACATTTAATCTTTGCCGTATTCGTAACAGGAGTGTTGGCTCCTGAATAACAGATTTTCCTTTGTCTCGCAAATTCTTAGGTGAATATATAAATGAAATGAGTGTATGAATAGGACCAACACAACAGAAATGACAAATTATCACCTCTACATGAAAATTCAGGGCAGAAGAATCCATTTATTTTATTTTCTTCCGACCTTTTCAATCTAAATTTGCTCTGCTGTGTCCGTCAGTCCCTCAGGTTGCACATTCTGGGGGAAGAAGCCATGGTCTCAAACCCGCAAGGTCCTGTGGCAGGTGGGCATGTTGCTGGGAGCGCCGGTGGTCATCTCCCTCATAGCGGGCATCGCCATCCCAGTCATCATTGTAGGCATACCAATCTACATGGGCCGCAAGGTCAGTAACCGCCGTACGGCCTGGCGGCCCACATGTGGCCCTTCGGTTCTTCTTGAAAGGCCTCTGATCTCCTCCCACAGCCGTGCAAAACATGCACGTGCAGTTACGTGTTCACTGGTGGTCGAGGCTTCTGTCTGAATGCACATTTTAGAAGACTTGCATAAGTGGTTGTAAAAAATGAGAAACGGCATCGAGCAACGAATAGTGTTTACCGTGTGTAATTATTGCTTCATTTATGGCCCCCGCAGGTCCATGGCCGTTGTAAGAAAAACAATATCTCAGGAAGCAAGCACTACTTGACGGTGGCGAGCGGGGTCATGATGTCAGTGTTTGTGTCGCCGGTCATAGCAGCTGTCACTGTGGGTAAGGAACAAACAGAAAACACCGCATCTCCCGTCCTGCACAACACACTGTGATTCGATGCACTTTATCACATTCATCCATGCAGCGTACGACCAACCTAACCATGGGGGCATGATCTGATGCACTCCCTGCTTACAGTTGAAAAAAAAACAACAAGGTCAGACAAAGACGAGTCTCTGACTCTCTGCTTTCTGACAGACTGTTGTGTTACGTTGTGTGCAATCAGGAAAAGTTGCACATTTCACCTCCTGAAACATCGCAGCGTGCAATTTTCACACCTCCTATTTTCACAAATGAGTGTGACTTTTTAACAAAAGAGCTGGGAGGTGCGAGTTGCTTTTGTTACCTGCTCTCAACGCCGTTTCATCCCCGTTTGTGTTAATTTTCAGATGTCGAAGCTGAATTGATCTTTACAGAATTCAGGTTTAGTTTGCGGACAGTCAAACTACAAGCCCTAGCAAGGCCATTTCTGAGGTGACAACACAAATTTCTGAGCCATAAGTTTCCCCCATCGCCATGGTTAGCGTGCCATCATGCTCACCAGTGTAGAAGAAGGAATTAAACACACACCACACCACTTTGATGACTCATGGGTGCTGTTGGTCCGTGTATCTAACATTCACAGCTGTGACAGGAAATCCTGGAGGCTTCAGCAGTTCCCAGATTTACCACAGCCATCAGTGTGTAGTTCAGCTCACACTGCCTTTAGCCAGCAGCTCGCTCTCACCTCCCACCCTGCCTCCATACTCTGTCACTACGCAGTTTTAACTTTGAAGCTCAGCTTCTCTTCCGCCATATTCTTTATCTTCTACTTTGTGCACTCACTGATCGGTATATGAGTATTTTTTTTGTCTGGCATGTCGTTTCTCATCTTGCAGTCACGGCTCCCTTCCTTGCCGTGCACGCACTCGCGCACGCGCTCCATCATTCTGTGTGAACCGTGGACGGGCTGGCAGACTCATCTCCTGCCCTGATTTCCACCCGCAGTGTGGTCCCGCTGTGTTACTGATGTCCCTTTTGTTCGGTTGGCGCTCGGCTTTGTGCTCCCGAATTCCTATCTTGGCGACAAGTTGCATAATCACACAGCTCAGAGAGACTGCTGATGAACAAGATGTAGGTGTTCACTGCACTTTAGTCAGGGTTAGAAAGGAAAACTAGTGGGACATCGAAGATAGAAAAATCCCATGTGAATTTTGTTGTGATGATCCACTTGATTTGCTGAAATAATTTTATTTGAAGATACAGATGGGACTTTTAGAATGATGTGACATAATAACGGCTGTTGCAGAACTGCTTCTTCAGTTCTGATAGTAAAAAGGTTTAGATTTGAACCTGAACAGAACTGAAAAAAACTACAAGATGTGTTTTGTTTAAGACTCTGCTAATTTGGACTTTCCTGGTATAAAATTATGCTTAATGTAACAAGAGTTTAGATAAAGATTTCGATTAAAATGCAAATGGAGCTTTCCAGATTCACATCATGTGCAGCTCCTTACAGCCATAATGAAGCAGGAAGAGCTCCCTCTTGTGTTAGTTTTGGAATACTGTACTGTACTCTTAATAGTGTAGAATTTACTATCCAAACAGATGTTTATCTTAAAAGTGACTGAACACGTGACTGAGAGAATTGATAAATATCTCTTATTGAATGTGTAATGTGATTATCTGTGACTCATTTTACTTATGACCCGTGCTGATGCATGGTTGTCTTTATTTATTTTATTTATTTAAAAAAAGCACTTCATCTGCCCTGGTGCATCAACCTCCCACAAATTCTCATACCCACTGTCACCCTGATTTTCGTGGACAGAAACACATCTTGCTATGTTGTTTACAAAAAAGTGGTGTAGAGGGATAAGTGTTCTCTCTGCATGCTTTTCAAGTGGACAGGCCAAACTATGTGTGTTGGCAGTCTGACGCAGTTAACCAGGTTTGCAATGTATAGTTGGACTTTATGCAGGTGCTTTTCTGGTTATTCTTTCAGGTGTGGGTGTGCCGTTAATGCTGACTTATGTCTATGGGGTCGTCCCCATGTCGCTCTGTAGAACGGGTGGTGTCGGCCGCAGAGTGAACCTCCTGAAACACAGAAAATCCAACTGGAAGACTTAGCCAGCTGTGAGTGCTCACATCCTGTGGTTCATGTTGCGCTTTCGTTGTGTTCTATAAAAAAAAACTTGCTTGATTGTGATTTTTGGTCCAGTTTTCCACCCGATCTGATTGAATTTCAACTTCTCTTATAGATCTTCTATTCTCTCATGTAGTCAGTGATCACTGGACGGTCAGAAACAACTCCACGCTCAGCGACACCAGTGTTAGGAGGTCAGAGTCAGTGTGCAGGAAGTGGGCGTCCTTCCCCAGCATAGCACCACTCCTCCGGAGCTGGAGAGCTAAGTGGCTCTGGACGAAGCCACTAAACGCCACGGATACACCCAGCAGGACAGCCAGTCTGACTGCGAGTGGTTTATAGTGCCTGACAGCAAGCCGAAAGACACACAAGTGCTTCCGTTGAGGTAAATGACGCCTCGGGGGGTTAAAATCTCACTTCCGCTATTATTCCCTTCAATTTAATTCTGATTTTGCTTAATAATCGTACCAAACATACTCTATCGCTCTGGTCAGTGGATAGCAGAAAACCTAAATATGAACTCACTCAAAGACAAGCGCTCTGTTTGTGGGTAGGGTCTCCTTAAGGTACCAACAAAAGTGAAATGAGGTTGTAATTTTTTCCTAATAATAAAAAAAAGTCCTGTTGAATTCAAAAATCCTTGAGTGATTTCTTCTGTGACTAACTCAGTGCTACTTTTTAGCCATTTTTAATAGTGTTTTTTCAATCAGTTATTATAAATTGGTTTTACCTGCATGAAAAAACCATTTGCAGTTTATGCAAGTATAGAAATATCATATATGGCAGCTTTTTTTGGAAGCATTGGACAGGAATTTTCTCTGTTAAGCGACATGCAAATAGGAGGGTTGAACTGATTTAAAATGTTGACATAATTTCAGAAAATCTTATGATTTTACTGAATGAAGTAGATCTCAAAGTTCAATTGTGGGGCGAAAAAAATACATAAGTGAATGTAGCCAAAATTACATATCAGTTACAGTACATTCATCCATGAACACTCACTTCATGCAAAGGAGAGTGAGAAAATAAACTTAATCAGGGATCCAATAATTAGTGAGCCAATGTTATTTTAGTGGTTTTTTTTACAGTTGTCAACCAAGAGATGTAAGTGGCCATGAGTTAAGTTGTTGTGTGTGTTTTTGTTTCTCAAGTCAATAAAGTTACTCATCTCTGTTATGTAATTTGAATCATGGATCCTGTAAATATAAACTCAGTCAAATCCAGTTAAGATCATGGAGAACACCTTGCTCCCAGTATCTTTTTATGTTTTTTTTTTTTCATTTTAATACTTTAGCTGTATGCTTGAGTTTATGTTTCACAAGGATCCTGGGATATACTGTATTTTGCACAGCTGTTGTATATTAATGCAAGCCTTACATGTCTGTTGTTGCCACAGGGAAGGAACTAATATCGAGGTCCGCGTTGAGATTGAGACTCATCACAGAGGCGCCCGCCAGTCCAGCCTCAGTAGCATCCTGTCTAGCCGGAGCTTGTCGGTGGAGTCGCTGGACACTCGCAGTCCCAGTCCAAGACTACCTGTGTGCCTCAGAACTGGAGGAGAGGAGAGAGGGCGGAGGAGAGAGGCAGGAAGGGAGGGAGAAGCCAGGCGGGGAAGACGAGGGGACGGTCTACCCAGTCTTCGAAATAGACGGTGTATGAGGTCCTTCAGGGCAGGTTTTTGTACTTGGTTGGAGATCACGCCAGGCTTCATGGAAACGGACTCGCTGGATCAAGACCAAGGCCTCCTCCTGCTTCAACATGGGCCCCCTCTCACCAGATGCCTTCTAACTCCACCCTCTTAGGAAGATGCGGGTTTAAGAGAGCAAATGATGAAGATAAGCGCGAGTGTGTGTGAATGAGACAAACAGCATGACCTGAAACACCGGAGGGCTGAAGGTCAGGCAGGAGAGCTGACTGGTTCGGTCGTCTCTCTGTCCATGTTATCCTCTCTGAAACCACTTCACGCTCCCTCCATTATGAATCTTTTAATCAAGTCCTCTCTTTATCTGGCTGTTCTTTTTTTTTTAAGTGACCCCCCCCCATCAATTATCCTTTAAAAATAATGAGATCGCAACAAGCATGATTTGTTTCTGGGTGGGAATAAAAATTTTAACTGTCTTATCAATGAGAGACAAAAAGTTTCCTAAGCCATGCTGTAAGACGGGAAACTTTTTTTTTTTTACCTGAAGGAGTATGTTCAGTATTTTAAAATGCAGTGTACACACCTGAGTTTGGTCATTTGACCCAGATGATGCATGCTGCACTTCTTGATTACTCTTTTGTGAAAGAAGTCAGGTGGACATCTAAAATCTGGAAAGGTTCTCGCCTGTACCTGCTGTTCTTCGCTGGAGTCGAAGGTGCTCTGTGACTATGTGGCAGCGATTGTTTGAATTAATCCGAGGGCTTACAAATACCACGAATCCTAACCTGTACACAGATACACAGTCTTCCATAGGAACACTTTGGGGCCGGAGTCATTGTCGCATTGTTTTAGAGCAGCTTCTAGCCTTAACAGACTTTTCCCTTTTAATCCGAGGAGGACATCATATCCTCGTTTTTATGAAAAACAGTTATCTTCAATATAGGAGAAGGTGGCTGCAACACTCCACTGTTTTCTGAGGAGTTCTGACTTCTGAAAGCATGAATCTACAAATCGTCGCGTATCCAGAGTAACACATAAGAACCTACAGACACATCCAACCTTCCACAGCAGTCAGTGTAGTTGCAGTAGCGTGTGCTGCCAAAAGCATTAAACATAAACTAAAGATGCCCTCGAAATGATCACAGAGCACCAAAATGACAACAGCAGCATGCCACTCACAGGCTAAAACTGAAATAACCCCTCCCTGAGGATTTGTGAGAACTACATGGCTTTTACAGTACATGCACTGCTTAGCTTCCTGAGTGTGAAATATTTGAGATGTGAACTTGGACTTGACATGGTGACCTGTAAAGGGGTTGTGGACAATAATGAATAAAGATTTCACCATGAAGGACAGAACTTACTTCCCTCTGTGTCTCAGAAATGATTATTTATATGGCAAAGAACAGCAGATCTCTGTCTTCTCATATTCTGCATTTAAATTCTTCAGTGAACAGTGGATGATGCATCCTCAGCAGGTCAATATGGTTAATACACACACACACACACACACACACACACACACACACACACAAAGTCAACATATATAGACCCCTCATATGTGGAAAGAAAGTACACAGGCACACAGGTTGAAACTACTGGAGAGGGTCGATCATATACTTTATTAAATGTCGGGGTTAAGCCTACGCTTGAAGCCCCTACGTGGTAAGTGGTCTCGGTCCTCTTCGCCACATCAGTAAAACAAGCCCTGAAGGCTCCCCTGACAGCTGTTGGAATGGTTGGAGCCCAGAGGCTAAACGCTGCCTGGCAGTTCAAGCTTAAATGTCTGGAGAACCTTTGGGAGCTGCAGATATTTTAGGGGCCACACACAGTTCAGCAGGAGCACACGGTGTGGGGAGCGCTGAGAGTTCAGGGGCCGCAGACAGTTTGGGGCCCCAGAGAGTTGTGTGAGTCCTCGTGCACAAAGGACAGAGTGTTCAGAGTGCTTCCATCCTCCAAGTCTAGCACTCCCCGTCCATTTTCAACGCTCGTTTCATGGAATCTGGGTATGAAATGGTGGATAATTCAAGAAGAATATGGCTATTTCAAGATATTGTATTTAGATATTGCTCTAGAACACATCAAAAAGTTAGGTTAACTCCTCCCATAGCCCATCCTCTTATTAATTATTAAGGGTACGAGTACAAGATGGAAGAGAAATAGTGATTATAAGAAGAATATTGATTTAGAACTTGTGTGTACTGGCACATACTTTGCATACCCGTGGTTTACTTCGTGCTCCCCCGAGGAGATCGATCAGTGTTCTACAGATAGAGTGGCGTGCGGGTTAATGAATGCATGCATCCTACCACTCAGCCACTTTGTCTACTGACGCCATGCAGAAAGGCAAAGACACAGGAGACTGATTGCAGAATCACCTGCCAATTATATTTCGACAATCCTTGGTAGGGCAGATTTTGTAGCCGTCTGCTGATTGGTCAATGACGATCGTCACTCTACAAGTCCGCCGTATCTACATAGCTCTTCAGTAGTATAAACCCTCTGTTGTGCACATATGCTGCTTTGCACCAGAAAACTGAGGATTGACTACCAGAGAGTGAAGGACCAGTACAGCCGGAGTATGGCCCAGGGGGAAAACTGGCATTGGTTTGACATGATGGATGCTATTTATGGCCATAAGCTGGCAAGTCAGGGGAGAGAAGGTGACCTCGACACTGCCACAGCCCTACCCGACTCTCTGGAGGGGGACAGAATGCTTCATGCTCTGAGCTGTGCTTAAAATCTGGTGTTGAATGCAGTGCAGCCATGCAATGGCCCACCACTGAAATACAACTATTTCTTTTAAAGCTGATGTTCAAAGCTTTGCAAGCTCTTGTTTTGATTTGCTCGTGCAGCCAGCTGTACGTCCTACTGTGTCTAGTTCCCCTTTGCTGTTGAGTTTTTGAAGCTGTCTGAGTTCACGAATGGTTTGTTACATTTCAGAAAGACGTTTTTCACTTACAAGCGAAACTGAATCCACCTCCCCTTCTTCCTGAGGATGAAACCTGGAGGTCCAGTACCATTAGATACTGCTAATTAATCCAGTACTTCAATGATATTCTTGTTGGCACTTTTATTTTTAAAACATTTTACAAAATAAGCAATATTTTGAGCAAATCACCTTTAACACTATTGCAATGATTACATTGAAGAACTATTTGAGACTAAGCTGTCTGTGGATCAGTTGGTTCCAGGCCGCAAAGAAAGTTGTACATTTAAATTTCCACTAATCTACATTGTTTTATTTTGGAAAAGACTTCTTTTCCATCAGCATTTGTTTCTTCACTGAACAGTTCATTTCCCCTCAATACACAGTTAAGCCCTCGACCACATGTTTTTATATAACATCCTGCAGAAAAATTAACAAACTTTTTATACCACAATTGCATTGATTGTACCTTTTAACACTGTAATATCAAATTGGTGATCAAATTAAAGGTGCATTAAGGAGTTATTCAACTTTAAAAATACTTATTTTCCACCATAAATATGTTACACATTTTTAATGATGTGTACAATGTGCCCTGACATATTCATTGCAAGTTCCGCTAACAGCGGTAAATTGTCACTTGAAAGTTGCAGTGCCGGTCCGGCACCAGAATTTTTTGGGGGAGAATTTGAAAGGAATGGCGTAATGCACACTCCGGCTGGCCTGATTGAGTTAAGTTTCGTTTTGGCCGCCATTACTCCGCCAGATGCTTAGTGAGCAACAACTGAGCAGGATCTTCCAGAAAGTAAGAAAAGACTGGCTTCTAGCACTGCCACAGCTCCAGCACAGACTTCACCAGGAAAAAGAAACTTAAATCTTACTCGAGCGCTACTAAAAGAGGGAGGAGTTCCCCTCTTCCGTGCACGCGAGCCACAGGCACGAGTTTTTCACTAAGCTGCATTACGCCCAAGGCCTGCAGGGGGCGCTGTTTCACATAAACCGTGCAAACTCCTTAATGCACCTTTAAAAAAACAAAACACATTTGCAACAATTTCAGGAGGCAGCCATTTTGTCCTAAAACCACTTCCGCCTGGTTTTCAACAGTGTCACAGAAAGGATGTACCAGTGTTTGTAAATAAAAGGTCAAACTGTTAAATTTTATTGTGTATTGGATAATCAGCTCAGTGCTTTCAAACCCAGAGATTACTACTCTGCTTCGGTAACCGACAGTTTACAAGCAATGCAGCAGAAGTCCCGCACACATCGACACACAGTGGTGATGCTGACTTGAAAGCGCTGGCCAATACTTTTGTAGGAGTTGTTGGTTGAAAGCTTCCACAAAGCAATGCCGACTCTGTTCCTCAGAGGGACAAACACACGGTAGTTTATATCCTGCTTCTCCATCGCAAGACGCACTTTGTTACAGAGGTCATGAAAACAGTGGGGGAATGAATCAACCAGAATGAATCTCTAAATACAACTGCAGTTAACTAACCCTTTGTTTCCTCCGGTAAATTTTAAAAAGTTGCATTCTTCTCCTGGCAGCAGCTCTCATTTCTGCTACAAGTGTTTGTCTGGCAGCAATAAACCAAGAGAGAAGAAGGCACAGAATGCTGAATACGTTTAAGTTCTCCATTACTTTCCCAGGTAGTACCTTGTGGAATATCACAACTCAGAGCCAGGGTTGCCAAATCCTCACGGTAGTTTCCAGCCCAAGCACTGCTGAAAACCCACCCATTTTTATAAAAACCAGCCCAATTTGGCCAAACCCATGAGATAGCGCCAAAACATTACACACACAACAGAAAACACTTCTTAAGCATACAAACCTTCATATAGTGACCATAACGAGGATAAACAACTGTAGACAATGCAAGTAACACCTGTCTGTTGCCACAATACAAAAAAAAATGCATTTAAAAACCAGCACCTGCTCTCTCTCATGTGCACAGCACGGCTCTCACATGCACGCACACACGCGCGCACACACGCGGACACACACGCACATCCTAATGAAATTATCTTACCTTCATGAAGAATCGGGCTGAAATTCCATTTCTTCCTTTTTCATTACTTTGAAGGTTGAACTCGCCAATTAATAGGGAAACCAGTTATTCCAAAACACCGGCTCTGCTCCGGGTTCTACACACTTCTCCTCCGCTAGTTTAGCTGCTGCGTTCAGGTGACTGGAGCGAGCTGCGGAAAACTGAAACTTGGTCGTCCACATGAAGGCAGCAGTGACAGCTGGACTCAGGAGGGACTCAGGAGACACGTGAAGGAAGCGTGGACTATTTGCACAAAGGAATGGCTCTCAGACAGCTGTGAACCGGCTCTCGTCGTTCACTGAAAAGAGCCGTTCGAACTGCTCGTTCATTGAATGTCACAGCACTAGTAACTGTCTGTGGAGGATGACAGTGGTTGCTGCAGACTACTGGTTTTTCGTATCTGCCGCCTTGCAGTCGTCTCAGCTTGGCAGGTACACAGTGGAGGGGGGCATGTCGCGTTTCTGCAACGGCCGCGGAAGAGCGGACAGACGTGATTTCGGTGAAAGATTTCGCTATAGCGGAACTTGGGCTCATGCCCAAGTCTGATTTTTCCAGCCCAAGGAGTTAAAACCAGCCCAATTTTTACATGGCCGCCCAAGGCTCTTTTTCCCAGCCCAATGACTTTTAAAGTAGCCCAATTGGGCGGAACCCGCCCAATCTGGCAACACTGCTCAGAGCAGCGATTGGTTCTTATATCTAAATACGGCGCCCACTGATGACGTATGTGTATTACGTATGACGCATTTCCGCTACGTGGCCGCGCACCTGGACGCGTTCATTTTGGGCTCGACACTGCCTCCGTCTGGTCTCAACATGATCACTCGAAACGCCGGTGTGCGGCTCCCAGCAAGGCGCACATTTACACCTAGAACCAAGCTTTAAATCACAGATTGATATCAGATGGATGTTTTTGGACTGGATAAATTCTGCACGTGTACAGGTACATTAAAATCCAGAAAGGGAAGAACTCTCAGCCTGGTCTCAAACAGAGGCTAACCTAGCTGGAAGGTAAGAGTGCAAACCACGACACTGAGTCTGAATGTAATTTTGTTTGCAAAAATAAGAAATGAACAAAAGTTGAAGCTGAATCAGTTAAGTGTCTTGTTCTGTTTTCTTTTTATACTGAAGTTCAGCTCCGTTCCCATGGTGAATATCGCTCAACAGCATGAATCTAACTGGTATATAAAAAATAAGCAAAAACAACCAGGAAATTAAAAAATGAGAACATTTAAATGAATAAGACAATATTGAAAGAACAACATTATCTATTATACGTGTAGTTCTGCCTTTACATGAACGAAAATGAGTAGAAAGAATATACAGTTAATTAAAAAAAAGTTTATGTGACTAAACTGAAGAATTGAGCATCTTTATTGAAGAATAGTGTAAGAATGAACTGCAATCGGCAGAGGGCGCCAACAGCCAAAACATGAGCAGCAACCCCCGTTTTCTAGTTCTTTTAATATTTTTAGAATAATGAATGTCAATAAATCATAGTTTGAATTTAATAATGTTTGATAGAGGAAAATTATAAGTCAATTCTGACAAGAATCTGATATGTCAACAAAGTCTTTGAGAGCCTTTGTTCCGGGCAAAAATCATAAATCCGTTAAAATGGATATGAGCAAATAATTAAGAAAAACAACAGTTTGGCTAACTGTGAATCTTCCAAAGGTCGATAAACACAATGAAAAAATAAATGTGAGGGGGAAAAAAAAGTCAAATTGCAGATGACAGTGCTTCCAGTCATTAAAATACTTTTACGCAGTGTTTGTTCTTCTTTCAGACTGGAGCAGTTTGAGAGAAGCTCGTGAGCCCGTGAAGGTTAGCGGGACACGCCCTTAACTTTGGAGACGGTGCAGTGGGGACGTGTGTGTCCTCCATCCACCGGGGACAGGAGAGAGGCGGAGAGGCGGAGGAGGAGAGGCTCCGGGTGGGAACTTATTCTCTCTCTCTCTCTCTCTCTCTCTCTCTCTCTCTCTCTCTCTCTCTCTCTCTCTCTCTCTCTCTCTCTCTCATTGGCGGCTCGTCGGGCGCAGCCTCCTGCCGTGTTTACCTCCCTGTGGTCCGGATTACTGGGGGAATCCACCTGCCGGAGAGAGAAGGACACACCTCGTGATGGATGCCCTGAAATCCGCCGGCAGAGCCATCATCAAGAGCCCCGGAGTCCCGCGGCACACCTGGGGAACTTCCAAGCACGAGAGTGAGTGGCACAATATGCGTGTGCGTAAATGCTGCGCGCAGATCATTTTTTGGTGGTGGTGCAGTGTTACCTCCAGGAGAGGGAGAGGAGGGCGATGTGTGTGTGTGTGTGTGTGTGCCTTTGGCCGTTTCTCAGAGAGCTGCTGGACTCTTTATTTGCAGGAGAGCATTTTTTTTTGGTCTGTCCAAATTTAGAGGAGGTGAATCTGCTGCAGAGGGGATTTCAGTGCCTTTACCTGCAGTCTTGATGGGTGGTTAAGTCTAAACTGCAGATTATGTGTAGCTGATCAAAATTACAAGTTAAACCCACTTTGCACAGTGAACTTAGTTAACACAGTTGTCACAGAGCTGTGATATTTCTTTTTTCATTCAGCCTGATTAATTGAGGTGGTCAAAGTGTTGGTTCTGTACCTTTCAGACAGTTGAATATTAACTGGACATCAGAAATGATAATTAATCTAAAAGGTTTAAGGTCATGCATGATTATGTAGTGGTTGGTACTGCTGCCTCACTACAGAAACACCCCTGGTTCAACTCCAAGCATGGTGATTTTTCTGTGCAGACTTTGCAGGCTGTGTGTGTGTGTGTGTGGGCTGTTTCCCAGTTCTTCATCTCTTTATTCAGTTTAAAAATGTCTATTGTAGGTTAATTGGAGGCTTTAAATCGCCTGTAAGCATGAGTTTGTGTGATTGGTTTGCCTGTGATGGACTGTGGGCCTGTCTGGATTATTACCTGCATTTATCCATAGCCAACTTGGATTGATTCAAGCAAGTGGAATAAGAAATGGGAGGATCATGGATGATCTTGGTGACTTGTTAACTGTGGACTCCAGATGTAGACTATTCTTAGTGATATGATTGTCTATTGTCAGGTTCTTTTCTTGTGAAATCATTAACAAAATACACAAAAAGTGACACGCTCAAGTGCTTATCATTTACTGTGATTTCCAAATAAATGACTTGTTTTAATGTAGGGAACATGTATAATTTGTAACTATGATTGTGGTTATGTTAGACCTCTGAAGCTACATAATTTCGTACTCGAGCTTGTGGACTTGCAGTCATCCTTAACTATGACAGAGAAGCTTTGTACAAAGAGACTTGTGAAGTTTTGGCGTGGCGTCAATAAGCAACAGTTCTCCAATATTTATAAAGTATGTTTGGATCAGCACACACATGTGAATCAAGTCTTTCTCTCATGAATTCAGTAAAAAGCAGCGTTCGCTGTTCCCTGGATGATATAACGCTTCATCAGTGTCCTTGAACTGCACTGACATCCTGATAGACCAAAAGTCATTGCTCTGTTCAGAATGAGTATCACTTTTCCCTTTGAGAAAATCACTGAGGTATATAAGGCATATGGTATTTATGGTTAGCAGCATTTCCTAATCACAAGCATGATTTTAAAAAAAACAAACTACTGTAGTGGGTGTGCTGTTTGTAGTTTCATTTATATTTGCGCAGTTAATTTTTTGACAGTTATTTTTTATTCAATTAAATTCACTTTATAATGTAGCAAGTTCAGGTATGCCAAATTGTTTTTATGCACTTTGATGACTGGGTAAAGATGTGGACCCAAATGATTAATAATAGAATTTGATTTTCATGTTTTATTTGTAGTTATTTTATTTTTCTAAACAGTGTTTTTCTTACTTCATTTTCTGGTCATTACAAGTTGTTTATTATATTGTGAGGATCTTTTTGATAGAACTTTGGCATGTTAGAGTATGACTGTTTGTTATGGTGTCCCAGACTTTTATCAATATCAACTTGAAATTTGTAGGAAAAAAACAGTGGCGAACACAAAAACCTACTACTGTAGTGGCAAATGACTGAATATTAAAATAATATATGGGTATTACATATTCTGTATCTCAAAGTATTCTACAGCCTCAGTGATTATTTCCACATTGCTTGTGTTTGTCATGGTGTTATATTGTAGTGGTGTTTAAACTGTTGCCACGTCTCCTCTGAATGGTATCAGAGAGCTTTAAGGTTGTACTGCAGAAACAGTTTGGTTGTGTGTGCGTTTTCTGAGCTTCAATGAATTTATTGTAATGTAGATTAATTAAAATGATAAAGTAAACTTTAGTGCAAAATAAGTATTATGACAGTCGCAGGCTGTATGTGAAGACTGTTGTTCAAAGCCACTTAAAATTAGACAAATATAAAACAAACAAATAATGTTTGCAGTTTTTCATTGTCCCATTGTTCAGTTATTGCCAGAGGTGGAGCAGGAGTGAAGTGTACACGGACTCATAAACACAATTTCTAGTCAGTTTATTTGCAGATAAGTTGTTTGGTTATTTGAAGAATTCCCCCCTCCCTTTCCCTTCCTGTCACCTACACCTTTACATATACAACCTTTGTCTGATTACCGTCAACAAATGTCCAGATAATGCAACAAAAAGGTCTCAGAGTAATATAAATTACCTGCCAGCAGTATGCATAATTGACTCCTATAAATTACACTCCGTCACTATTGGCTTTCTTTTAAAGTGATTCGTGGGGAAAGAAATCATCAAAATGTGCAGCGCTGCTCCCTGACTACTACAGCGTGAAGTCGAGGGGCTGAGAGTGAAGGGTCAGAGCAACTAGCCTTGTCACACCATCAGCGATGGGCTGCTTTCCTGCCTCCGGCCCTGCTGTCTCCCTCATGTGTCTGCGCTCGTCTTGAACGCTTGCAGCCGGCAGCTAACGCTGCCTGTTGCCACTCTCTCCACTATAAATGCCAGCATCCTGCTTTTTGCCTCGTTCTGAATTCCTGCTCGGTGAATAATGAGCTGCCCATGCCAGTTTTCATTAAACACGACTGATTAACTCCACGGCCCGGATGATGTCCTTTATGCTCTGGAGGAAATGTTTGACATGAATATTGAATATTGGATTGAAAATGTCCTTATTGGAATATTAATTATGTTTTTGTTGTCAGCCGAAGCACAATATGTCCATGTTAATGCCGTCTTAAATGTGTTTAATTGCTGTCTTCTCATGAATGCCGGGGATGAAACTCCAGATCCTGAAAGCCCTGATCAATAGGAGTTATTATTTTCCTCAGCGCGGCCAAAAGCACTGCTTTCTGCTATAACCATGGCGACTTAATCATAACAAAAGCTGCCAAACAAATCAATGACATGAAAATCCTGAAAGACATTGTGTGTGACACATCGCTGGCTGGAGCTTCTGCATTGTACTTTTCTTCCCTCATTGTTGCTGGCGCCAGGGAAAGCAGAGTGACACCGTCGAGAGCCGAATCCCGCTGGATTTCAGTCGCTGATTGGGGGTAAAAGAAAAAGAAATGGGACGGAAAAACATGAGGGTGACAGTTACAAACTCTACAGAGAGGGAAAAAAGCTGACTGTTTTAATGTCCAGAAGCCACTTAGCAGGGAATTTGGAGTGAGGACAGTGTCTGCATGCCAGCTTGTGGCGATGCGTCAGAGCCGGCTGTGGGAATGCAAATAAGGTAACGTTGCAGCTGCTTGGCTCAGTCGCACAAATGAGGCGTGATTAAAGTTTGAGAGACAGTGATGAATTATTAGTGTGCTGTCAAACGATTGAGAAAATTGCATGCATAATGTGAATATGAAGTCACCTTTGTTAAATAAATACCCAGTAAATGGTTTTTGAGCTATTTCATTTCCACCTTGTTTGCCCAGCTACGCTATGTTTTGTTATTGAGTAAAATGACTAAAAACTTGTGCGAACCAATGATCAATTCACTTAATTGCAAATTTTTCTGTAAATAGTTGCATTGGTTCAAAAATGAATTGACACACAGCAAGTGCAATACTTTTAATCAGCATTGTTGCTTTTGCTCAGAAGCAGTTCAAGCCCTTCAACTTACATTTCCTGCAGCAAGTGTCCCCAGTATTAATCTTCCTGCAGCTAGCAGCTGTCTACTTGTGTGTAGCATTTTTTTAGTTGTTGCATTGTTTATGTTTGGGGGATTTGCTGACGTCAATCAGGGCCCCTGGTCAATGGAGGCCCTTCAGCAAGCTAAAGAAACAAAACATTACGAAGCCCTCTTGTCCAGCAAAACAACTATTACTTAACTTGTGTTTTTTTTAAATAGGTTCATTAAAGCTAGAAAGCCTCTGTTCTGAAAACACATTGATCAGTTGTTGACTGTTACACATTAATAATAAAAAGCAGTAATAATGTGCGATAAAGCAATCGTACAGGAAAAAGAATGATGCAGAGTTCCTAAAGAAATGAACCAATCAGAAAAGAACAACATGATATTTTGTCAGTTCACAATGCAACAAATGAGGAATACCGGTAGCTAAAGTTATAGCCGTGTAAAGCTGGTATGTGCTGGGTCACGTGTAACCCTTTCACCATCCCTAACTAAGGCGTCGTAGAGAAAATGTCTAGTTAAAATAAATGAACATGATGCATGCAATCTCACTGCTTTGTGAAAGAAATACATAAGCTTGACAAGCGCCGAGTTGTGACAGTAGCTAGTAACACACTGCTTTATGAAAAGATGCTTCAGGGTTTCCTCTGTTCTTTAAAGGCATTGTGTGATTTTTTTTTTTTTTTTTTTTTATGGTTGTTCCAACCATCAGTGCATCTGAGTTTCTTTTGAAAGACATGAAAACATGGCAAGAGATCGTTATCAAAGCATTTCTATAGTGCTTTGTTTTAAACTAGGCTGCAGTGTAAAGGTTAGTTGCGATTGAAGTATTTAATTGAATGACGATGTGTTATTCAGACATTATTAGTTCGACAGCGCCCCTCTCCGATCTCCTAACACCACTGTAAAGGTGAACTTGGACTAAACTGGTGTGCCACATCACATTTACCTTAAAATATTGTCCGTAAAATGTTCTATTTCTGCTACCTGGCTGTGGGACTTCAACTAAAGCTGCTCTTCAGACATGTGCTGCAGTTTTTTTTTTTCTCTTTTTTTTCCCCCCTCTTCTTTGCCTTCTGTGGCTGCTCATTGTCATCTGTCGAGGTCAAAGCCACTGGCAGGATGGACGAGGACACAGCGTGTCGCAGGAGCACAAACCATCCCTTTGGATCACGTCACACAAAAGCGGCGCGGACATTTCCTGCGCCTCAGAAGTCAAACAGGCTCGCCCTTGGCATCAAGGATGTCCGTGCAGCGCAATCTGCACCAGTTCGAAACGGTGTAGCTGTGAGGCGAAGCAATCCTTTTAGCCCATGTCCTTAGTGTTGCTTTTAAATAAATCCTTTTTTTAAATTTGATACGGTTTGTGCTTCACAGCTTGGATGCAGAATAGGCAAACATTCCAGTTTTACTTCCAGGTTTGACTGTCTAAAAAACAGGAATATTGTTAAGTTGTGAAGTTTATGGATTCAGCAGTTGTTGAGTTCAGCCGTCAGGGCGCCGCGGCGGTGAACGCAGCTCGTGGCTCCATTAAACCCGACAGGAGCCTGACTGAGCGACGTGCAGGAGGCAGTGGTGTCAGTAAGCACTGCCCTGGAGGAGCAATTATCTCTCGATGGCTCGTTAAGACTCAGGAACTCCTCAGTGAAGGCGATACAAGTGAGGGGGAGGAGGAGGAGGAGGAGGAACAGCTGCCCCAACCCCCTCTTTGGAGACTGATGGAATCAGACTGGGGTTGGTGTGTAGAAAATTACTCTGGATTTCCAGCGCTTTGAATGCCTTGAATAGGCCGATGAGCTGATGGAGGCGGATGGAGCAGTTGGTTTTGTTATGATGCAGGATGAAGTTCCTCTAACCGACATCCTCGCTTGCATGTAAAAGCCATTACCAGAGTAAAAATATGTTTATATGTTTGTATTTTGTCTATGGTATTAAAACATAATTTATTGAAGTATAATCAATCTCGTAATAGCCAAACCACTTCCAGTTTGCGAGCGCTGCAAACTGTCCAAAACATTACGTTGTTTGGGCACGATTAATTTAGCATGACGTCTTTAGGAAAAGGTTGTATTAGCATACAGACCGTGACCTTTTTCAGCAGTGCAGGAATTACATCGTTTACAGAGAAGAAACACAAATAGAGCACAACTGAGAGCACAGACACAAGCCTGTTCATTTGAAATGCATTTGTACCTGATGAATTAGAATGGCATTTTAACTAAAAAAAAAAAAAAAAAAAAAAAAGGTGATGTTTAGGTGTGATATCCATAACATGTGGCTGAAATAAATTAATCCATCTATCTTCTTCAGTGTTTTTTCTAATATAGGGCTTGGAGAAACTGCAGCTCAGGGGTTTTGAACACATAAGGCAGACCAGTAAAATACTGCCGTAATAACTTTTAAATTAAAAGTTTAAAGTTTCTCTTTGTTGTGACACATAGTACACACAACAAAAATGTATGTTTTTGCAAAACCAATACTAATGAAAATGACCACAATCTCAACATAAAGCACCCTTACTGTCGCTGATCCCAGCTGACTAAGGATGAAGGCAGGATATCCCAGAGACAGGTCACTCGTCCATAAGAGGGCAAACACTGAGAAGCAGATAACCTTGTGCAAAAACAGCCTTTATGTGTGTTTATATGTTCTCCCTGTCTGAGTTTTGTCCAGTTACTCTGCTTTCTGCGCAATAACATGAGTTTGAAGGTAACTGATGAGTCTGTATTGCCTGTAGATGTGAGTATGAGTGTGTGTGTGTGTGTGTGTGTGTGTGTGTGTGTGTGTTTGTGTGTGTGTGTGTGTGTGCGTGCAAGGGAGTCTGTCTTTCTGTTTGCCCTGTGGTTGAATGATGGCCCGTCCAGTCTGTACTCTGCCTTCAGTCATTGTTATCTGCAATTGGCTCAAATGCCACATGACCCAGATGTGTGTGTCGATGGATGGAGAGATGACTTTTCCTAGAATTATGGGGGTGCAGGGAGAACATGCAAATAGCCCCTAAAATGCTAATTACCAAGCCACTGTGTGACCTTTCAGTGTTTCAGTTTGTGATAAAAGGAATAAAAATCCACATAAATTGTATTTTGCACTGACCAAGTGTCTGCACACAGCATTTATACATTTTATTTATTGAAAGACAGTGTACACAGATTTGGAGCCGCATGGGCTTCCTGAATCTTCTGAAAATATTTTCTTTTCATTAGTTTTACCTTGACTTTGGGGATACAAGCATTTACAGGAAAAATACTCTGTCGCAGTGTTTAGCACCACGACTGAGTGAACCTTATGTTCAGATGCAGTTTTATATATTTATATGAAAATTAGCGGAGGGGATTTTGCATGAGTTCACGACCTCTGGCCTTTTTCCATTCCAGAAGCAGAAGCTACATAAGCGTAATCCCCCCCAACAGTCTGATTAGTGGGATTATTGTCAAAAGCCACAGCCACCTCAGTGACAGTTCTGTGCAGACGTTTCCATTTTTTAGCTCTTTGCTCAACTATTTTCTTCTATTTCACTTCATGAGGAAAGTGATGATTAAACTGAGGTAAATTTCTCTTGAAAACAGCCCATTTTCAAGCTCAAGGCTGTGTGTATTGCAGTACCTCTCTGTTAGTCGACGTCCATCAGTATTTGCATTGTCATGATAATTCAGTCATTCCTATGAAACCCATCCTCAAGATTCTGATGCCATCAGTTTCTCATACATCGAAATATCCACGTTTTTTTTTAGCCACCCCCAGGATGAATTGATTTTCCACTAAGGTGCACTCTTGTCCTGCCTTTTTCTTGTAGAGAACATGAATTAATAAATGCATTTTAGAAGCCAACAGTCTGATTCTTCAGAGCAGGTGAGGGTTCGCACATCGCTTCACTACACTAAAAGCTTGTTACTTGCCCTCTGGCCATTCTGGATTTTAGCAAAGCCTCATTCTTTCACTCTCATAGGTCTAGGTTTAATGAAAGCTTAGTAGGAGCCCATCTGTCTTGTTCTTCAACTATCATTTATGTTTTAATGCCTTAAAAATCCCAACCGGACCCAGAATTAACACCTTAATTCTCTATTCTTAAAATCATGAAGGATATTTAAAGGTCTCATATAATTAAAAATTGACTTTATAATGGTTTTCTAACAGTAATCTGTGTCCTCATAGCCTGTGTATGAAGCCCGAGAGGTGAAGACAGTCTGTTATTTCCTTCACTTGCTTCAGTTTTTAGTGAGTGTGTGCTCATACAGGCGAATCTGAGCTTTTCCCTTCATGATGTCACGCAGGGAAATAACCACTCACTCTGGTTAGGTTCGCTCTGCCTTAATGATACACGTCATAAATCCAATGTTATATGAAAAACCTCAACTGTTAGCAGGCACTAGTGTTAGATACGTGGTAGTTTCTATGAGCCATAATCATAAATTCAATGTAAACATTCGCTCACGGTACTCGAAAGCCACATCCTCTCCAGGGTTGCCAGATCTGACTCACGGTTTTCATAAAACCTGCTCAAATGTCAACCTCTGTAGAAACTCTGGCTCTGTAGGACCTCTGACACCTGTGTGAAATTGTTGAAACACTGACCATGATGTTAAAGCAAAACGGTTTGTATGAGGTTGCTGGTAAAAACCTATTTAAACTGAAGGGTTCAACAATGGGTGTTTGCATGCAGTGTGTTACAGGACGAGCTGTTGTTTTTGTAAGAATTGATAATGATCTTATCAAAACACTTTAAAAATATCTTATTGTAACTTAAGCTTGAAAGCCACGCTGTAATTGAGATCAGCTCAGAATCTCTATTCCCCTGTTGTTGTTTTTTTTTTGCCTGTTATATTTGAAACACTACTTTTATTTCTGTCGGCGCTCCACTCTACAGATATCGATTTTCAGACGTCAGCTTCGTGTTATTAAAAACCGCTCGACATCATATTCGCTATTGATTTTCTTTGTGAGGCCCTTGAGAGTTGCATTATGGGAAGTGTATAACATTTTCTCATGGCTCCCGGTTTACATGTGCTGTGCAGGGGTTACGTTTTGGTCGCGCACGTTTTCAAGGCCTTTTCATTTTATCATCTGCTTCTTCCAAGTGAGCGTTTTTCTCTCCCACAGTTCAACGCACGCATGGCTCAGCCGCTCTTCCCCCTTCGTGAACACCACCATGTGCCATCGGACGGCTGTTTTAGCGCCTCGTGGAGTTCTTTGTTGTGCCGCTCAGTGCAGCTTCTCTCAGGAGCGTTTTTAGCAACAGCAAGGTCCTCTGGTCCTGAAGTGAAGTGAATTATGCAACAGAGGGAAACTGAAAGAACCTATCTTGAGAGAGGTGCTTGTTCAGTCGACTGCAGCAGCGAACATGTCTGCGTGCACACAAACACACGCACGTTTTGAGACAGCATAGTCTGGAGATCTGACGGCTTTGCTTGATGTCTGTGGCAGCTGTCGTTAAAATCAGATATGCTGTCACTCTGGTGTGAGTCTTTATGAGCATGAGTTTGATTGTTATTTCCCAGTTTTTATGTGTGAGAAAGAGAGGAAGTAGGATTCCCGAATGCGTGTGAACGCGTGTGTTTCGTATGTGCAGGCAGGTATCGGCTGAACGCCCTCCTCCACTGGAGAGGCGAATCCCATATCTGCCTCCTGTACCTCTGAAAAATTCAACTTCCCTCATCGTTCCTCACACTCATCCCATCTCGGCACCGAGAGTCGAGGAGCTCGCTCAAAATAACCCCGGGCCGTCAAATTTGGAAATGGAAAACATCAGCAGCTCAGGAGAAACTGCGTGCGTGCCGCTCCAGTTAAAACAAAACACCGTGGAAGTTTCCTCACGCGGCAAGTTGTCTTGATGTTTTGGTTGTCGAACTGAATTAAGATGAGCTGCTGGTGTTGATCCCAGCTGAGATAAACAAATGATCTTGTAGCTGATTTCACTGTTCAGTTTATCGAGTGTGAAACCAGGTCACCATGATTGACTTCAGCTGGTAAACATTGCCGGTGGTTTTTGTTCATCGTTTTTGTCTTGAATTGTTCACATCTGTGTAAAAATCGTAGTTACAGGCTGTCAGTCAGTCGGGGGTAAACGCAGTGACTTTATTTGTGGTCATGTAGAAGATCAGACCTCTGCTTGACCAGCTCTGAGGTTGTAATTGGGAAATCCTCAGTTAAATTCAAATTTACTGTTGTTATTGTCTTTATTAGATCTAAAATGGTCAGATTTTGATCTAGCACCTTGGATAGCAGAACTACCGATCGTTACCTCACAAAATTGTGTGTCTAGTCCGCTTACGTCTTCAATAACAGTGCTAATTTTGCATGCCCACCCCTGTAGCAGATTGTTGAGGAGGCGGGTTGGACCCGTCTTGGCTGTAAATTGTACTGTTGTTTTTACTGTCATCGCCTGTTCCCTGAAGCTGGGTTTCGATTCGGTGATATTTCTCTTGTTTGAGGTATTGAGAGCTTGTGTTTCTCTGTTTGCATTGTGATAAACTGCCAACCTGTCTGGGGTTCACACTGACGGATGAATAAATATTTTGCATGGAAAAAAAAAAAAAGGTTAGACCGTGGCAACCCCATATAGATGGATGGATCCTATTGGGACTTCGCTCATGTAAAACATGTTTGTCAGGGACTGAATGAAAAAAGGGGAGACTCACACACTCCAGATCCTCTTCAGAGTGTTTTATGTCAAAAGCTTCTTTGACAGAAATCAAGCCCCATGGCTACCGCTCTGAAGTGAATCCTTTGACCCGTCACTCCCCGAGAAACCTCAAACTGTCGTTTTTATATTCTGCACATTAGCTGGAGCCTCATATTTACTGCTCAGTGTTGTGTAGTTGTTTGCAGATGATCTGCTAAAATTAGTTAACCAATTTTACATGGGCGAGAGCAAAAAAAAAAATCATGTTACTGTGGTCATAAGAGCAGTCAATATATCTTCATGCCATTTATAACATGGTGTATTATTGGCTGTCAACCTCGGGTTTTGGGCACTCTTGAAATGGATTAAACAGATCACAGGGGACTCGATGCTTTTCCTTCTCTGAGGCTGACAGAATTTTATTTGCACATCTTATGACAACATGCTGTGTAGAATCTAAAACAGATGGGGGAAGCTGGGGGCATAGCTCGTATTTTGAAGGCTCTCTAGTTGTCCCTCACCAATAACTTTCACCAAAAAGGAGCTCTTCAACAGTAAACAGTTCTCTGGAGGATATTTGCACTATTCAGACTGTTCACTTTGTTGTTACCATCCACAGTCTTTCTTTATAGTGTATATTCGTGTCTTTCGTGCTCTTTCTAATATGTACATAGAGCAGACACAACACAGCACGGAGACCCGAGCTGAGATATTTGTGTTGCTGCCACGAAAACAAGCTTCCTCATAGCCAGATAGCCTCAAAGTGTTTGGTTTCATCGTAATTTTGTAGCCTTTCCTCAAGGTAATCTGCACTACAATCCAATCGGGGAGGAGTGATGTATATTTAAAAAAGCTCATTTAAGTATCGGCATGGTCTCTTCAATCAGTCAACTCTCATGGTTGAAATGCAGCCTGCTCTGCCAACCGAGCCGTGGCCTGTCCCCAATTTGAAAGAACCAAATCTAAATGCCACTTTGTGTAGATTTTCTGCTCTCATGAGAAGCCAAATTCAGCTCTGGGTCTTTTGAGTCGCGTGCCAATATTGAAGACAAGGCATGAAGTATCCCAAAATATTTCTCAGTCAGTTTTGGGTCCTTTCCAAATGCAGAGCTGAAGCACTCACATTGATTACTCTTTTATCTCGGTACCCCAGAGATGCGACACCTGTGAAGCAGAGGTATTTGTCAGACCAGCATCCATCACTCACCTAGAAGGGTCTGAAGTGCTCCACCGCATTAGAGAGGGTTCCTGTGGGGCGCCCTCATCTATTAGCGCTGTGGTGAGGTGGTGAGATACACTGTCGCAGATGAGATCAGCAAGTCTCAGAGGTGACTTGTTTTGCTTCGGAGTGATAATGGACGGCGCAGTTAATGACTGCCACGGCCTCGTTTCCCCAGAATATACCTTTATATGGAGATTTGGAGACACGGGGATTCTTGTTTTCCTTTGTTTTTATTTTATGAGTCACAGTCTTACCATTCAGGAGAAGACAAGACATTAAATATAAATCACATTTTCTATGAATAGCTTTTTATGAAGCTCTTTGTCATTGATGAAGATGCTGAAATGGGAGCCAGCAGACTCCTGGGGGAAAAGATTTGTATCAGTATAGAGGAAATCGTGCCCTGTTTGAATTGCTAATGAAAACAATCCTTGCTCGGTGCTTAGCGATTACACTTCATGAATAAATAGCCACGAGGAAAAATCCACAGTATTGAAGTGTCGGCTCTGGTAATGTCTCCGCTTTATTTTTACTCGATTCGGAAAATGTTTATTCTTCAGTCAGCTCCAATGTACCTGACAGAGCGTGTGTGAACGTCCCCCTCTCCTCATAGGAAGACTTGAACAGTTTAAGATAAACAGAGGCCATATTGAGTAGAAACTGATGTGGTACTTCATGTACTCGTTTAACAACAAAAGCAGCCTTTGAATTATAATTACTGCTGAGTCAGTCAAATTCAAGGCTCAGCTAATGGACAAACACAGTGCAAGTCACCTCTGGATCGGCTTCTCTTTACGCCATGATAAACGACGACTGTCAGGACACGGGAAGCACTCTGGATGACAAACAGTTGCTCTTCTGTGTTTGAATAATTAGCACATAGTCAGTCAGATAAACGAATGGATTTACATAAGCCCTCCCTGAATGTGCCCTCATTTAGCCGAGGACGCGCAGCAGGTTTGTATATCTAAGTGTTAAAATAATCTGTCTCAGAAGCTTCTGCGTTAACTCCCTGTTTACCCAGAGATTTTAGATTTATTTCCAGCAAAACCACCCACATGCACCCACATTACAATGTAAATATTTCATTTTCTTGACACTGCATTTGTTTGTTGTTGCGGCTCACAGTCTGTGGTGCAGCAGTGTCAAACTCTTTCTAGTTCAGGGGCCACATGCAGTCCAGTTTCATACAGCAATATCAACATAGATTGATGCAAAATACAGTGAAATGTCCAAAAACACGGTGTAGCTTCAAAAAAGCAAATTTTGTTGGAGAACCGCACTTGCGCAGAATACTTTGCTACTTGTTTGACCCTCTAAAGCTGAAGTTTCTCTTGGTTTTGATCAAATGTTTCTCCAAGGACATTCTAATAATGAGTTCTATGTATGAGTTTACAACATTAAACATGCATGTAGATGGAGATAACGCCACCAAACAAATAGGCTCACCCTGCTTCTTACATGAATAATGAATTATTGACTCACTGTATACAAGTGATTTTGAGTTATTTGTATTCAGTACATCATGAGCGCACAATTGTATGGTTGTGGTTCGAGCTACTCACTTATTCCACTGGATGTTTTGTAGCTTAAAGCTTTAACGCCACATGGACATGTTGCATCCATCAATCCACCGCTCCATCCTATTCAGGGCAGTGGGATGATGGAGCGGACTCCAGGTTTCTGTACTTGAGAGCAGGTTATACACTGGACAAGTCATCAATCTATCACAAGCAAACGCCAGAAAAACAGACACACACAAACTCACACACTCACTTTCACAACTACGAGTCACCAATTAGCCTCATGTGTTTTTCAACTACAGCAGGAAGCCTGCAGAAAACCCACGCAGACCTCCAACTGTGCTCAAATGTTCTCAGTCCATGGAGAGAAGGTTGAAAACGAGGTTATTTTAAAATGCTATTTCGGATTTCCACAAATTTCTGAGTAAAATATCTTTGAATGCTGTTGGCTGAGTGTATTAAATAGGAGTTTTAAGCAGCACTAAATCGCTGCTACAGTATACAGCAAGTTCTCTCTCGCTCACTCATCCTCCTTGGATGATGTTTTCATAATATCTGCAGTACCTGCAATATCTGCAGGCCCAACAAGATCACAAATGTGTATGAACTGTAGGATGAACATAATATCAAGTGACACTGTAAAAGTTTAGACAATGAAGTAATTGTCCCAAAAAGTGAATTATCCACGTACTGAACTGGATTATATAATCTCACCAGCAACGATTCCCCATCATTTCCTTCAGGAATATAAAAAAATAAATCTATTAACTTAGCCTTAAGCAGTTAAACACGACCAAATGTGATGTTTTGCTGGTAAGTTCACACTCATAGATCGGTTTCCTAGTGAATTAAATCTTTCGTTTCCATCTGCGCTGAGTAAAGGTTATCGCTGCTTTGTTGGTTTGTTACATAATGTTTCTCCCTCCTCTTCAGTAGATAGAAGTGCTGTTTTAAATTACAGATAAGCAGTCTGCATCATCTCCGGTTTTATTTGGCTCTCCTGGGAATACATGTTGGTTTTTTTGGGTTTTTTTTTTTCCCCAGCATTTCCTGTGCTGTTATAAACTCTGAATCGTGTGTCCTGGACTCGTGCCATGCAGCTAAAATGCATTGTCTCTGTCTGGCTCAGGCTTTCTGCTCAGCATCTTCCCAACCACACACCAACTGTCACTGTCTGCAGAGTAAATATTAGCTCACTTCTCACACTGGGCCACGAGCTATAAATAGGCTTTGGGAAACCATCCAGGAACAAAACCGTAACGTCTGTGTTGGCTTTTTAATTTGAGGCGTGTAATAATGCGTGCCCGCACAGTCACCTCGGCGCTAATCCCATTTCATTCTCAGGACAATACTGAGGACAAAACATGCTACTCAAAGAGGAGACGACAAGACCGATGTACAGCTAACGTGAGAACGCCAGTTTGATCCTCTCTAATTAATGATTCACCGAGCCTTTGGAGGTCGCTTTATGATGGGAAAGTTGAGGCCTATGTTTTGCATATTAAGTGCAGTCGAAAGCAATTAGTATTCATGACTTAATTTCATTTTTTTTATCAGCTGTTAGATGAGAAGATCAATAGCAACCTCCTATCTGCACACTGAAACCTTATCTTGAGTCGCTTAGCGAGCCAGATTTAGTGAGTTTTAAAGGTGTGAAGCTTTTTAACAGTTATGGCTCCTTTTAATACTGAGAAAACGAAGCGATATTAAGTGGCATTATTCATCGTGGCAGTTTTTCATCATATCTCTGTTTCTGATTACGACTAAGCAGTACATGGTATCAGGAATTGAACAGCCTTCAGTTATTCCTTTTATGTTCACAATCTGTGCCCAACACTTCACACCAGCTCTGTTTTCCTCAGCCATGATTATTTGAGGGAATTCACACCATCATTATTAATAGCATGTAGGGTTTGAAGTGAGAGTAATCAGTGGTGGTTATGGAAAAAAAAAAAAAAGAACCTATGCTAAAAAGAGTTACACTTGAATCACTCTTAAGACCTTCAGGGAAAGTATCTGATTTCCAAACCTCAGCCTTTTTTCTCCGGTAAATTATTTTTAGTCAGCATAAAAGAAACAAAACCTTCAAAGTAGGAGCTTTTATAAGCTTGTCGACAGCGCTGCAATCAAACACACGCATTTAAAAGTAGGCACAAGCCAAATTAAATCTTATTCCAAGCTGCTTGCTTTATTGGCCTTGCTTACATTTTCCTTTTCTGGGAGCTTTGTGGGAAGAACACAAAAAGCATCTCATCGAATGTGAATTGGAATGAAACTTTCTGGGCAAATTTTGTTCAAAGCATTAGGAGACGAGGCCACTGAAGTAAAGCAGAAGGAAAAATGTGACTGAGTTTGGATAGAAATCCGTCGTAATGAAAGCAGATTATCATCCCTCAGAGTCGACATGCTTTTCTACAAGACACCATTCGACAAATCTAACTGACCACCGAGTAAATGAAGCCTGTGGACATCCACAACTGGTGGACGTTACATTGATTCAGGTGAACCATATGATATGATTTAATGGCCTGAATTTGATGAGAAGAAGCAACAAACCAGGTCAACGTTTCGACCGAACAGCCGGGCTGTAATCTGGATTTCAGTATCAATACAACCACTTCAGTTCCTTTTCAACGTTATTAACATCCATCCAGCCATCCTTTTTATACTTTTATACATTTGTATAGACTTTTATGCCAATTTGGAAGTTAGTTTGTCATAGCCAAAATTAAAATGAATTAACATCAGAAATAACTCAAAGCATTAACTTAATTTGGCCGAATGTTTTAATCTAAATGTTTGACTTAATGTGTGAAAGCCTAAATAACTGGTGTGTTGCCAGTAGAGGTGTCCCCGACTAAGAATTTCCATAGTCGAATCTGATTCGTCCGATTCTGCCAATAGTCGACTGATAGTCGAATCTATCATCTTGTTTGGCGGAGCGGGGGGAGCGGGGGGAGCGGGGGGGGGGGGGGGGGGGGGGGGGGGGGCGCTGCAGAGCGTGCCACGGGGAGTCGGAGCAGCGCAGCAGAATGCAGAGCAGTGCTCACACAGCACACGGAGCGTCGGGGCGCCTATACCCACAGCCGGCCCTGATTGCACGATTGCACTAATAATAATAAAAAATGCAAATAATGAAAAAAAAAAAAAAAAAAAGGCAGTGCAGCCAGGTAAAACAACACTTATTTTTTTCCTACACACTGAAACACAGACTGGAACAAAGTGTCGGTAACTCTAAACATCAAACAAATGAAGTATAGTTCAAATGACCAGAAACAAACCCTCTTCTAACAAACGGGCTAAAGCATGTTATTTATTTGTATCTATCATCTCTGCAGATAAGCTCACATTTTTTGGCTAAACAGTTTCTCACATTATCTGCTCAAATTAAATGAAAGGCTTAATTGCACTGTGTCGGTCCGTTTCGCAGCGCAACATCCATGCAAAAACAAACACTAAATTAAATAGAATTAGCCTTTTAGACAAATAAAAATAATATTATAATAATAACCTAAAATATTACAATTAAACGAAATAAAAGTCAGCATTAAAAATGAGAATTGAGTAACAGAACCGTCTTTTAATAGCCCAATTATCTGGCTACTTACCCGTTTAATGTGGAAAGCCATGTTGTTGTGGAGTGATATGAAAGGACACAACTTGCATTTGACTTTTTTTGGATCATCTTTGACTTGGTCTGAAGTTCTGTTTTTTTCCGACATTGTAAGACTTTTAAAGTTCAGCCAAATCACCACCGAGATGCTGCTCTGTGACGGAGCTCTGCGCAAAATGGGATTGTGCCACTCACCATGGTGGTTGATTCACAAACACTAAATAGATAGAATATTGAATAAAACTACAACTTAAGTAAATTTTTCCGCAGTGTATTTGATAGGCTAACATGTATATCAAATAGGCTTTATATCATGTTTATTTGGGGAAAAAAACCAAGCAATTCTATGTAAAATCAGTCATTCAGCACCCCCATACAGCTGGAATGGAATGGTCCTCGTTTAATAATCACATTTTTTCGATGCTTCGACTGCGTGATTGGTAGTCGAATCAGGCCCCTTCGAACGAATCGTCGAATCGTCGACTATCTGAGGACAACCCTAGTTGCCAGTTGAAACAATCCATTCAAGTTTATTTCTGTGATATGTGTTGTAGTAGCAGCATAGTGACTGAATCTTTTTTTTTTCTTTTTTACTCCGGTGCTCTGATTTTGTGCAGTGCACTCCATCAGCGGAGCGCGCTGAGTAATCCCACTGTTGTTTGAACACTTGCTGTGGTTTGTAGACTTCTTTTGATTTCCAGCCAAAGCGTTTCAGGAATTTAATTACCGGCTCAGAGGTTCCACCTCTGCTGCTGCTGCTGCTGCTGCCTGTGGCTGCATAACCCAGTCCACGGTTGGACTCTGAGATTCTATCTTTTGAAGACCTTGACAAGATCAGCAACAGAAACTGGGACTGCAGGGACCTTCAATATAACCATCCTGCCGGAAAGTACAAGAAAGGAGAAAGTTTTTCATTCTGAGTTCAGTTGGAGGAAGTTAAGCTGCGCCGGGTCGAGGTGAGCTGAAGGAAAAGCTTTACAAAAATGGTGAGAGGAATGAAATCTTCAAGAGAAAGACTTAGCTTGACTCGCTTCCCCCTCAAGGCAGAGTCAGGAAACCAGTTATACCCCAACCCCTCCCACACACATCCACACCATCCCAGCCCACCATCTTCCCTGATTGTGTGTCCTATTTTTCCTGTCAAGGTGGTGTCCTAGATTCAAAGTTTCATCAGACGAGTAAAAAACAGTGAGGCGAAGAGAGATCCGATCAAGACGTGTGGAGGATGGGGTGTCAGCGAGGTCTTAAAAGCAAGCTGAATGCTTCTCTGCTGGTTTAATCTATCCACAGGAGTCAAGTAAAAAATAGTGTGGAGAAATCACCCAAAAATAAACCAGTGTGTTCTGGAAAAGGGAAAAAGAAAAAAACCAAGCAAACGCTGATCAGATTTAGTTCTTTTCTCCCGCCGCCGCCGCCTGCTTGTTGGTGCTATGCCCTCTCTTGCTCTACATTTCCTTTTACGCATGCCCGTTTGTCCTATTTGTGCTATTATTTAACCATCAGCATGAGTATTCCACTGTAGAAGAATTCTCCCGGGTGCGTTTTGTGCGTCTCTCACTCCAAATTAAATTACAGAGCGTGGAGCTGGGAGACAGCTGGTGATCGCCGCGTGTCGCTGAAGGCGTGCAGAGCACATGGTACCTATTATACTCCAATAACACTCCCTCTAGTCCTACCAGCTACTGTGAAATGCTACACTTGTCAGCTGTTAATTCAATACAGCGTCAATGTATAACTTAATACTTCATGGGAAATTGTTCATTTAGTGTGTGACCCAACCGTGAGGATTTATTTTATTTTATTTTATTTTTTTTATTTTTTTTTATTGTGAATATGATGGAATCAGCTCTGCAGTTTCCTGAGAGTGAACATGTTGGCAGGCTTCAGTTTATTAGAGATGCAAACCTCACCCTCATGCCTCACCCTCCCCACCTCCCTAATCTTATTTTGTGCTCTTTTGAATTAAATCACCTTGATGAGCGCCATCCCAGTCACGCCTTCCCTTACGAGCGTTCACCCACACCATCGAGCGAGCGCTTCATCTTCACACTGGCCTTCGAAAAAAAAAGTTCCAAATTTCCACGTTTCTCTTAGTCTTCTTGAGGATTTTCTTCAACATGTTGAAATCCAATTAGCCACCCTCTGCTTGTTCCTGTCACTCTTATCAGTCCCTCTCCCTCTGTAGGCTCATGCAGGATTTATTAAAAATTTAAGCGTTCCTCTTTTCGGGGGGGATAATGTATTGGAAACCCTGCAGCATCAACATAAAGCTCTTAAATAATTCATGCGTGCAGCTTGGTAAAGACCCAACATTTGAGCTTTGTAAGGCTGTGACAGATTCACGGGACCCGACTCCGCCGTCGGTGTGTTGACCAGGACTTGATGCACTGGACGACCTCCTGCTTGGCTGTAAAACTCCAGCAGCTGCCTGAGTCCAACCGTCAGGCTTCCTGACACGATGCACGCGCATTTCTCAGTCCCAACAAGTGTGGAAAACTGGATTAAAAGTCTTTTCTAAACAATGGGATTCCTAAAAGCAGACTCCACAGATCAGAAGGACTGACGACTGCTGAGCTGCAACTAACTAGTAGAGTTTTCCACCTCAGCTGGTTACAAACAGTTAATGGCTGAATGCATTTTGGACATGCACTCAAGTGCTAATGTGTGTTTTCTGTATATGCTGTGGTAATTAATGTCAGAGTGAAAGTGGAAAAAAAAATTCTAATGTCTGCCCAACACCCTAATGTTGGTGGAACTATGCTTAGTAGTGAGTAAAAATGGTTTTCCAGACATACTTGTTCTTACCTAATCACCCATTTCATCTCTTTGTACTGTCCTGAAAGTTTGTGGTATTCTGTGCCTGACCTCTGACCTCCCGTGGAGCAGAAACGGGAGGTATTTGCTCTTTCATTTCACGGCGTAACTTTCACGCACGACTCTTCAGCGCGCTCCACTGCTCCTCCGAAATGGTCCCAACAACAACCTGCGGTGTGTTCTCCGCCGTCCACTTGAGCATTTGCGTCGAACAATAGCAAACGCTCTCTCTGGTTTCAGACCAGCGCCCATGGAGTGATTGAAGATTTGTTAATAATTCAGAGCTGTTGGACGCAGTGTAACGGGGACGCTGTTCGTCTTCACAGCTGCATGAGGTCTGCCAGTGACAGATGGCTCAACCCATGTGGAGGACACAGTGCCAGTACAACCAGAGTGTGTGTGTGTGTGTGTGTGGACATGATTTTTTTCTATTTCACAACTGAGTGCAGAGAATTGGTGCTTATTTTTGATGAGCAGATGATTCCTTTATTGTATTTTTGTATTCTTTGATGTTGTTTGATGCCTTTCCATGATGTGTAACAAATAGTTATGTTTCCTTGTTCCCCTGTTTGGTTTATGGCAGAATGCGGTTTGTTGCAGCATTTCTGCGAGTTATTTCTCCCCAGCTGCTCATCTGCATGGCGCCCGGGAGTCGCTGACGGAGAGTTTCAGCTGCAGTCCCTCGTTCTCTTTCCTGGAGTCAGTCGCAGGACTTGTTGTTCTGCCTCGTTAGTTTCAGAATGGGGGTTTTGCATGCATGATGCATTTTCTCCGATTTGTGCTGTTTTCCAGTACAGAAGTTGTAGGTTTTTTGGTTAATAAATCTGGAAAAGGATCAGAGTTGCAAAAACTGTGCCGCTTTATCGTCCAGACAAATGAGCCAAGTCATGTGAATGTCTTCAGTCTCATTGCATGAAACAGAATTTTCCCGGTCAGGCTATCCATTCACACGACTGTCTGCTCAGCTGTGACGCCAACCTGCCAACTCCCGTGTTTTCTGAGGAGAGAACTGAAAATAGTCTGCTTGACAAACGGTGCAGTCATCTGGAAAACTCCCAAACATTAAAGACCAATTTTCAGAACTCTATTGAAGGAACTGTTTTCACTGGTTTATGAATATTTTTTCAAGGATACCTCATGCCTCGATTAAGGGCTTATGTGTTCAATAATATGCAAGAATCAATCCAGGAATGCCTCAGAAAGGTCACTTTTAATTGTATTCTCTCCTTCAGTCATATCAGAACATTTCAATATTGAGCTGTCTCTTTTTTTTTTGTCCAAACAGAACTGCCAGAGAACTGGACGGACACGAAGGAGACCCTGCTGGAGGGCATGGTGTTCAACGTGAAGTACCTGGGCATGACTCTCGTGGGCCAGCCGAAAGGAGAGGACATGGCATCGGCCGCCATTCGCAGAATTGTCACCACGGTGAGTGCCAGCTCCCCATACGGCTCCAGCAGCCTCGTGAAGCAGCCATGACATGTTAGGCTTAATGAACCTCGGATTTCATCGCCCCGTGTTGCTTGAAATGAGCCTGGCAAACAGCGTTTCTTCAGAAATGTCAAGGTTTATTCAGCACCTTCATTTGAAAAACTGGATTTCATGGACAATACGGTGAAGATTACCACTGAACTGGTTCTTTTTTTTCTTTTTTAAATAAAAAGATTCTCCGTTTGTAAAGGAAGGCATGCATTGTATACACACGATGTCTCAACTTTATTCGTCTCTTCATAACAAAAGCCATGTTGTTTTGTGAGAAACGATGCTCTATTTGATAATGAGCCACGTGAACAACAAAGCTTGTGCAAAAATACAGAATGTAATTTCCAAATACCTAGTGCATCCATGAGGTGTTTCTTTAAATAGTTTCTTAATCGTTCATGATACTTGAGCACAGTAGTAATCACTCTTGCATGTGTCAAATATAATTGTGTAACTTCCCTGGGCCAAAAATCTTTTTTTGGGTGTGCATCATTAATGTTCATCAGCACAACCTCTCTCAGCAGATTCAGTGCTGATGTTGCATGCCTCTGCGTTTTCTCCCCAGACAGTACGCAGGCCAAAAAGCGTGTTTACTCAGGAAAACATTTAAAATCAGATGTTGTGTGAAATATTTAACTTTCCTTCTGGCATCACTTTCAAACTGAATAATCACTCGGTGTCATCTGCCTCCAACTTTCAGTGCTTTTCTTGCTGCGCAGCTTCACGTGGGTTATGTTTGTGCCAAGGTCACTACGTCTGCCTGCAAATACAGCTGCTAATCCCGGATTATCTGGGGTTTCACATGCGCTTCAGCCAAATCACTGTTGTGTTTACTTAACAAGAATGAGCCACTCGGAGGATTTCTGAGTGAGGTATTCACAAGACTGTTGCAAAGAAATTTGTAAATAACATGTCAAATTTATATCTCAAAGACCATAATTGCTGGTACATGTATTAATGTTTTCTTCTTATCGTCTGTCATTTTCACACACATGCATCACACACACCCCGTAACACCCCTGACAACGGGAACGTCTAATCTGTTGAAGTTTTTCTCTGAAGGATGAACAGCCCAGCACGCCAAGCCTAATCACAAACCCCCCGCCTCTCAATTAGAGGTTGAACCGAATCTAATGGCAGGATTAAGATGTAATTGATTTACACCAAGACAGAAAGAGAATCTCTGTTGTCCCAGCGTGTTTCCCTTGGAAACCAATCAAGCTGAATGGGATTACTCAATAACTGTATGACTTTCCCATTTGCTTGCATGCCTCAGTCAGACATGATAAGACAAGACGGAGGGACCAGACGCACACTGTAGAGGCTGAACTTGGCATATCTCAGGCTGATAGATTGGGTTTTTGCCTGGTGGCGTGACACTTTAAATATGACAGTAGAAACTATAGATGTTAGCACTTCCGACATGATGGCGCGTCCGGAGTCTGCGGCAGCACTATTTACACTTCGGATTGTAATTTTCCTCGTGTTTAAAGTGTCTCTGCAGAATCTGCTGTTGAGTTTTGTTTTCTACATGAAGAAATGGCACCAATTGTCTTTTTGTTTCTTTAATTATCTTCCATTGCTTCGTGCCTAATTTGACCTTCAAATCATCTATTGTGAAACTAAACTTCTTCCAGGGTGTGAATGTTTTTACACCTCAGCTCATTTATACTCAACCTGGTGTGGATTTAGCTGCTTTCGTGTGCTTTTTAACTGCACGTTAAGGGGGTCGTTGTCATTGTCGTTGTCAACCGGCGCTCTCAAAGACCACGAGCTCGGCACTATGGCGATATTTTCTGACTCTCCAGATGGCGCGGAGCGGCAGGGGGAGTCGATGGCTGCCAGCCCGACCTCCAGTTCGCATTCTGGGCTACACATTACAGCTTCTCTCCCCCCTCTCTCTCTCCCGCCTTTTATAATTTCCTTGCATCTCTGAGACAAAGCGCGCTGCTTAATTTTTTTTTTTTTTTTTGCTCATCAGAGCACTCCCTTAGTGGGGGTTTGGTTTGTTTACTGACAGTTAAGGTTGTTTTGCACTCATGTCAGACTGTCAGCGTCACTCCGCCTGTACCTGAGGCAAGACATCCTCCGTCGGATTTTAACGTCCATCTGTGTGTGCTTTTCCACGTCATGTCCACAGGCCAGAGCCAGCGCTAAGAAGTTTCGGAAAGTAACACTGACGGTGTCACCTAAAGGCATCGTCATCACCGACACCGAGACGGCAGACCTCGTAGAGAATGTCTCCATATACAGGTGCGTTTCCCTCCGCGCCATCAGCGTAGCGCCGGGTGTTGTGATCGTGGCGTAAAAGCAGTGGGCGAAGAAGGGATTTCTGTGAAAACGTGAGGAAAGTGGGCCATTTTCATCATTTGCTCATTGCTCGGGCTCCTCTTGCAGAATCAAATGAAGCAGTATCGTGCTTGGAGCTATTGTGACTCCCATGTTCGATCAATTCACCCGAAAACCAATAATGAGTGTCCAGAGGCGAACGGCTGCCTCAGTGTGTTCATGAAATCCAACCGTCTTTTCATTCTGACAAGTCTGCCTGTGCGTGTGTGTGTGTGTGTGCATGTGTGCGTGTGTGTGTGTGTAGCCAGCTCCCCCTCTCTGGATAGGTTTCTGTGATATAGATTGGGCTTCATGTCATCAAGGATTACAGTCTAAAGATCTTATGCCTGGACTGAGATTATAGAGCAAGCTGCGATAAAGACAGCCCCGTTTCTGTGTGTGTGTTTGCGCGTGTGCGCGCGCGCTTCCGTTCACACACTGGTCGGCATCCCTTTCTGATCCACCTTATCAGTGCAAACAGACCACCAGCCAGGGGAGCCTTGTCTTTGATCTCCTCCTCTCTTCCTTCCCCCCTTTCCTTTATGCTGTCTGGTCATAAATCTATTTTCTGTCCATATTATCTTAAACGGAGCTCTGACTGCAGGAACAGTGACAGCTAATTGCTCACTTTGCTTCTGGTCTTTGAGAATACTTTGGCACAATGGCATCGGAGAGAGTAAAAGGCCACATACGGCGCCGGGGTTGACTGAGGATGCATTTATCCATCCTTACGAGACCCCACCCCCACTCTCCTCCTTCTCCTCTGCCTCCTCCCCTTTTATCTTATTTCTTGCACATAATCCATTTGTTGGCCAAGAAAGCAAGTGGAGGGTGAAAGAAGCAGAAGAGTGGATCAAATCAGAGCTGTGTTTATTGAGCATAACGTGTGTATGTGTGTGTGTGTGTGTGTGTGTGTGCAGTGTGTATGGAAATATCTGCATATTGAACGTAAACAGAAGGAACAAGGATAGAAGAATAAGTTCTACTTGGCTAATGACATTAAAGGCATTCTCTCTGATGTATTGTTCTATCTTGCTTGCAGAATAAGGACAAGGTCTATAACACACGGGGGAGCTGATGTTTCTCCACTATATTCAGTTTCTGTTTACATTTATGCAATTCTGACATAGAAAACAAACTGCAATGATTGAATGTTGAGGAAAACCTTTCCTATTTGCTTCCCACAGCTGAGGAAGTCGAGAGATGTTCCAAATGGGTCATCTTGAGTGGGGCAGTCTAATAAAAAAGTGCTATATTAACCTTTAAATTTAAACTTTAAAAATGTTCTTGGTTCTGAAACAGACCATACGTGATAAAAATGTCCATATTTTCACAAAAGCAAACAATTACTACTGAAAATGACTCGAATATCAGCATAAAACCAGTTTTAATGAAAGCCTCTGATGCAAAATACAGAGAAATACCAAAAAAAATATCTCCTATAGCTGTTGCATTATGCATGTTAATCCAAACTCACCCTGACAGCGTGGTTTTGACGCTAATGCAAGCAATCTTTCATGAAAGTATCACCGGTATCTCAGCTCACGTCTCAGTGTTTTATGTCTGCTACTCTTAAGAAATGTGTTAAAAAGTCAATTATTTAGATAAAACCTTTACAATGTGTTTTTTATGGACCAGATTGGAGCCTCTTACAGGCCTGTTTTGGCTGACGGGCCTTATGTTGGACACCCCTGAGTTAAATTTTGTCTGCACAAAAATTGAATTGAACTGCAGATCTTACTGAGCAATAGTAACTCTGCATGCATGCATGAGTCTGCATGTAAACATTTCACCTTGGTTACAGATTCATTTCCCAACATGGCGTCAGTCTGTACCAGCAACATAACAATGGGCTTGTTTAAAAGACTGGAACTACTTCTTCTTCCAAAGAAATGCTTTTTGAACTAGTGGAGTTTGAATCATATATTGTGATCTCAAAGGTCTGGAGAACAGTGGCAGAGAAACAGAGTGTGTTCAGTGGTCTGATCGTGTCTGAATCCGATCTATCATAACAGTATGTGTGAATGTGTGTGTGATGTGGGAGTTTGATGAATGCAGCCACTTACTGGATCGGTAGACAAGTGTCTGGTTTGCTGTGCAGCATTGACGTTTTGGAGAGGCGTTCGAGCTCTCAGGGCTGTCCAAACCTGGTCTGAATCCAGATGTGGAATACTAATAATGTCCTTTCTGTTGTTTACCCTTTTTTAAAAATCAGCCTTTATTTAAAGCATGCAGACAGCGATCCTCTCTGTGAGCAGAACGCTACGAGGGCGTTCTGCCTCCATCTGGGCGAGTGTTACTGATTCATATTCTGACAAGAGCTCTCGGTGGCCAAGCAGCATATCAATCGGTGAAACGCAGGTCAGAAAACGACAGATGAAGCATTGATTGATGCCTCACCTGGAAGTGATGCCCGTTGTTCTGACCGGCCTTTAGATTTGTCAGATGCGTCTGCAGGAAGGAACTTAGAATAACGCAGGACACGACTGAGCTCATAAACATTTGTGAAAATGCAGAACAGAGAGCTCACCCATTCATTTTACAATACATGTTTGTTTTTCCGATTGTTTTTTCATCAGCGAGCGGAAAGTTGAACCAAAGTGTTTCATTTTTCTGTTCAACATCACACCTTTTTATTCAGTATATAAAAAAAGAGAATATGAGGCTTTGATGTATGAAGGTCTATTGAAGCTTTGTACTGTAAATATTTAAATATTTCCAATGATATTCCCTCCTCGCCTCACAAATGGCGGTGCAGCGCGCGGCGAGCAGATCAAAGGCTGGTGGTCCTGAGAGCCTCTTTGGAGATATGATGCCGACTGACAGCTCGCCTCCTGTTGTTCAAGCTCAGTGAAAACTCCTGTCATGCTGTCAATTATTTCTCTCCCTGTTGTTGTTTTAGGCTGAAAGCCTACAGTGTGAAAATGATGCATTGTTTGAAGCGCAGGTGACAGTAAATGAGTAATCATTGCATAATGTTTGGAGGATTTTTTTTAATAAGCTGTAAAAATATTATATATAGTGTTCTATAGTGAGCATTTATCATTATTATTGCTATTATGAGGAAAGTTATAGGATGCATTGCATTTTTTTCCACCAAAATCTTAAATTGTATCTACATAAATGAAGATACTATGAAATATATACATTGTGTAGTTTCGATATAGCGACTGTATATAATACAACATCATTCCAAAATAACTTATGCTCAACCACAGATTTATAGTTTATAGAATGTCAGCGTCGGTCGTCCTGCTGGTGACGTTACAGTCCAGTTAATATGGATGCTCCCGCAGTGTTTTGGGGGCACATGCTCGTCAGACATGTATGTACTGACCTATTTTCTCATTTCGCTCAAAGCATAATGTTCTTGGAAAGCTCGCATGATGGAAAATGAACAGATTTTCTTGTTGGATGGCATTTATAAACCTGTTGTATGAGTTCTTTAAAAAAAGGTCATCAACACACAAAGTAAAGACTTAATTAGTAACAGCTGTTGGGCTGTCATGAAAAGGAGTCGTGAAGATTATTTGTTGACTATTAGTCCTTTTTGCTGCTATAAAAGGTTTACTATTGCCACACAGATTGGCATGTGATTGCAGTAAAAATCATCTCAGATTCAACGATCCTCTGAAATGTTTATTGATGATTGGTTTTTCACAGAAATCTTTTTTTGTTGCTGAAAATGCATCAGACACTTCAACAGGACAGTGAAACTGCTTGCACGCAGCATATTTTGAAACATCATCATAATTTACGGGCCGCGTTTTACAGTGCAGAGGAGAACAATACTTTTTTTTTTTTTTTTTTGCATGTCTTGCACCATTCATGCTGAAGCAGAAGCATCAGCCCTCTCTGCACAGCCTCATTTGGCCAAATAACGCTGGCAAAGTATCACAATTTGATCAGCGACAAGCAAGAGTCACTGGAGCCGAGCTGCATGTTCACACGTGATGCTGTTTTCAGTCTTATTGTGTAGTTTAGGAGCAGAATTGTGTGCAACATTAGTGGCAATTTAGATCACGTGTCACTGCTGATAAAAGAAGCAGTTAGATCAGATGAATAAATACATACATAATAACATAAATAAATGCATACGTGAGTCCAAACAGCATTTGTTTGGGTGAAAATGAGGTTTCGCTCCTGCGGTGGACGGTTGGGCTGGCAGCACAGCGAGGTGGACGATGGTGCATGTTGATGCGTGTATTTGAAGAAGATGTGAGGGCTGCAGCTCGGCCGGCAAGTTGTGGATGACCTTGAAAGTCAGAAGCCAAATCTTCGGGTGAATGTTTTTCAACTCGGCGCTGCAGGAGCGCTGATGTGAATACACCGCTATCCCTGAAAACATTCACATCCAGAGTGAGGAAGGAGTGAAATATGTGAGGACCTAAACTGTCAAATCCACAGATATGAGTTAATTTGAAGTTGTGCAAGTCTTAGGGACTCAGCTGAAAGAAAAGATTGCATTTACTCTGAGGAGTGTTGGTACTGTCCTTACATTCTGCATGTTTTCTAATCCTAAATAGGCCATGCCTTTCAACTTTTTTCCCTTTTATGCAATTATAGCCCAAATGTAAGTTAGAGCATGGTGGAGAGGGGGGTGAAACGCAGAGCTGGGTGTCCTGGGCATTTCTATGTGGGTCATGCATCGTTGGTGCAAAGCCAGCAAACAATCCGAGCGGGTTACGAGAGAGCTGATGATTTCATGCTCGTTATTTGATCCAGTAAATTACTCCATTTTGGTGCCCTCCCTTTGAAGCGGGGCAGCAAATTAGTGTCAGCCTTCGACAGATCCCCCCCCCCCTTTACATACAGTTCATAAATACACTGTAATGATGTCTGATTACACAGTGTGAGCTGAATGCTCTGGAATGGTGACGATAATGACGTCCTGTTGAGAAAGAAACGACAATCTCATGAATCTGGACTTTATCCACAGCCAAAATTAAAGAGGAAGCACCTGTTCTTGCCCCTCCCATTAAAGAATGCGATTTTAATGACGGCGACAAAGGTCAAGTGCATCGCTCTCCGTGGCTCATTTCCATTTCTATTTAAAGCAACAAACAGGACGGAGCCCGATGATCCAGGCAGCAGCCGCGGACGGACACACAGGATCGATATGGCTTCTAATAGCCTGCATGAAATCTGACAAAGCAAATCTATCGGCTTTGTGTCCGTCGCCTCGCTGAACCCGAACAAGCTGTTGTGGAGGAACGGAGCGGCTCGGTGGTCTTTGTCTGGATTGGTTTTACAGATAACCGTTGGAAAATCAGCGAGCTGGCTGTGACTGGATTTGCAGACAATTGGATTTCTTGAAAACCAGATATTAGATCCAGGAGGGAGGGAGGGCGGCCGCTGGAAATGAGGTCCCAAGTCCAATATAGTCGCAGGGGAGATCAATTTATAGTCTCGCACTTTCAATTTTGCACTGACAGGAAGGAATTCCGATATTCCAACAAAGCTCACCTTTGGCTGATACAAAGTTGTCACAGTCGAGGAAGAAAACGGTTTTCCTACAACTGATTTCCTGCTGTCACATGTGCTTAACTGCCTTTACTATTTCGTTCAGTAACAATTTAATTCTTGGATGCAGTGAATACTTGGTAAAGCCCATAACTTCCTGTCTTTTTATGCCGTTTATCTCCTTTGCAGAATCATAACATCACTCAACCGGGCTGTTTGGAAAACCGTCGATTCAGAAAGCGGTGTTTTACTCAACAATTGCGCTTTGCATAAAACATGTTTTTATCCAAAATATAAAGCACCTCCAGTTTCAAGCATCTCTTATGCTTCACCATCGCCAGCTTGTGGGAGTTAATCAACATATTATTCATAGCCACTGCTCTCATCGTGCCGTGATTGGCGACCTGATGCATATGCATAAAAATCAGCCTGAAAGCAAAGGTAATACATATGCAGAGTAGATTACCTCGCTACCAGTCCTAATGAACATCGGCTGGATGAGTTTTCATGTGTCTTTCTTCACTTCATTAAAAAATGTGTTTTCCTTGAGGTTGGGGGGAGTTTTTTATTATGAATATTTTAATCTGAATGTTTCGCTTCCACAGTTATATTAAGAGGAGTTTGGTTCAAAAGGTCATGACATGATGAACGTATGGCCATATAGATACGATTGATGCTGTACTGTCACATTTATGTTAATATAGGTTAATCAGAAAGCATCATGTTGTCTCTTTTAATTACATCTTAAATTCAGATACATTGGTAATCAGTTTAATTTACGTCTTGGAATAATTGCATTGGAATTTTTAGTGTTTTTACAACACACTGGTGTAATTTTGATTATGTATTTGTCTTCCTACCCCATGTAAAGCACGTTGATTCATGATCGATGCACCTTTTTTAAATTTACATATACATTTCTCTGACTTCACTGCTTCACACAATTTTCTTTCAAAATAATGATCTCAATCACTCAGCACCAATGAAACAAGCTGGCTTCTGTGTGCTGCAGTTGCCAGTTTATCATTGTAAATTTCATAACTCATTTTAAATGGAAAATATGTGTGTCTTTGCCATTTCTCTTTCAGAATCTCGTACTGCACTGCAGATAAAACTCAGGATAAGGTCTTTGCATACGTATCTCAGAGTCAGTTCAACGAGACCCTGGAGTGTCACGCCTTTCTCTGCCAAAAGAAGAAAATTGTAAGTGTGCAACAGTTCTGACTTTGCTGTATGAAGTATCTCGAAAAGTGAGCATTCACATAGATCTGTTAAATGCATGTTGTTTGACTTTATCTGGATGATTGAGAGAAGCTGCACTCGTGATTGTAGACGTTGTTTGGCTCCATCTTGTGGCAGCAAGGTGAATGACACCTGACGTGATTCAAATAACTTCTATAAACTCTGCAATGAAAACTCTTTTGTTGACATCTAAAAATGGGAAAACACAGTTTAAATGAACTATTTCTGGGTTTATTTTTCATGACTTTGCTGTCCTCCTGTATTTGAACCCCCCTCCAGGCTCAGGCGGTGACACTAACCGTTGCCCAGGCCTTTAAAGTAGCCCTCGATCTCTGGGAGATCGCTCAGGAAGGTAAGGCAAGACGACACCAAGACACTTTTGCTATCACTATTGAGAAATGTTTTTTAATGTGTAATTATATCTATAAAATTTTGTATTGATTTGTGATTTTCACACCAAACCTCCACATATATGCTTTTTTTTTTTCAAATTATAAACATCAACCACACAATTTTTATTTGCAGACAAAAGCAAGAAGGCCAGGACCTGCTGTTCCTGCGCAGCCAGCAACAGACAGACGGAGACACCAGACACTCCGTGTGCACCAGCAGGTAAATTCATTCAGTTGTGCGTCTGTGCATACCCGACCGGGCTCACAGGCAAACAACAACAGGGAGGATTTCATTAGTGAAGCGTTGCACTGCTGAACCGAACACACCAGGAGATTACTGCAGGAAAAAAAAAAACACTGAACACAACCACTGTAAAGAAATACTATCCTATAAAGTTTTAAGATGATGCCACAGCCGGAAAACAGACTAAAAAATAAAGCTAATCTTCATTTAGATGGGTATTTATTCTTATTTTTCTTGTTAAATGTGACACAGAAGCAAAGTGAAAATAATGAAATGACTTTTAGCTCAATCACTAATGCTTTCATTCACAGGAAATTTCAGGTCCCCCTTATGAGTTTTACATGCTTTACAGTCTCTGGGCTGTTTTAGGAAGCTACAGAAAGGAAAAAGAAAACCTCTTCATCCCCAGGGAGATCATAAATGTGACACCCAGACGCGCCTGCATAGATCTCTGCAGTATTCAGGGTGCATCATGGGATTTGATAGATGGTTAGAGAGCCTGACATGAACAAATATGACACTTAACCCCCGTGTTTGTTTCTTAAAATATGTACATTTTGTTGCTTGGATTCAGGAGGTAGAAATCTGCCCACGGCGCAGTCAGCAGTTTCCGCCCGTCCCCACATTTTAAGCTGAGCTCAGAAAACTTCCCCCAGAATTCTGCTCGGTACCTCACTGCAGCGTTCCCTGTTGTGATGTGACGGCTGGAGCAAGGCTCTCATGTAACACCGTGTAAGAACGCTGACGAGGGTGTTTTCTGAAATGCTAAACTAGTCTGTTAAAAAGAAAACATGTCTTTTGTTTGCTTTTTATCTTTTTTCCTTTCTTATCCTGGCAGCACTTGATAAACTTTATCATTTAATACTGTCTTTTCTTGATGCACATGTTTGAATAATGTTTTAATCCTCTCAGGATTAAAGCATCCGATTGGCATGCTGAGGATAAAATCTGCTTCTTGCTGACAAAATTCCAAATACTTAAAGTATTACAGTGGAAAAACAGCTAGAATATGTTACAATTGCTAAACTAAGGCAGTAATTAAGTGGAGATTTGCGGTATTTGTATCCTCAGAAGAGTGTATACGCACATTCTGGCTTGAGGTTCAGTTTATTTTTGACTCACATTTCACAGCATCTCATCAGTATTAAGTAAATGTCACTATATTTGGTCAGATTATGACCTTCAATGACCTTTCTTCTTGTTACGTGTCCACTACCTTCAGACTTTCAGAGTTCCCCCAAAAAAAGTAACTGACGTCGGCCCCAAGCTGAGGACAAATCATCTAATTATGTCCTCTTCATTAGTCATTCCAGGGAGCAGCGGATTTTAAGGACTTTCCGATGGCTGTGACATTTATAGGTCAAATGTTTTCCCCTCCTCAGAGGGAGGAGAGGAGCGGCAAAATGGCTCCGAACTATCGACCCGCTGGGTCGGTAGTTTTAGGTAGCTTTCCAGATTCTTTCAATTAAAAGTTGCTCCACTCTCAGTGACCCAAGGACGTGGAGGGGGGCTGAGGTGGAAACCTCGAGGACAGTCGGAGTAACTAACACACAGCGAGGCAGGAAAAAACAAGCCGTGCCCTCTTCTGTATTCAGACTGCTTTCCTCACATCTCTCTTCCTCTTTCTTGTGTTTGTTGCTTTTCTGTTGCTCACTCACAAATCAACTCCCCTTTTCACTACTACTGTATCTTTTAAAAAGGAGTCTCGGCTCAGGCCTCACTGTTGTGTTGTGTTGTGTTGCTGCTATTAAGAGATATGTAAAAAAAGAGAAAAAAAATCTGTTTTCGTTGATATTTTGGTGGTTTGGTGGGTCCGATTGGAGTGTCTTGTAGGCCAGTTTTGGTCCACAGGTCTTATTTTATGTGATCCAGTTATTTTTTATTCTTTTCAAAAGAACATGCCCAATTTTTGGTTTATTTCTTCTTAATTTCAACACATTTTTTATAAATGAAAACATTGCAAAATAATTCATAGATTCAGATATTTGACTGGTTTTGTTTTCTTCAGGCCATAATAAAATAAACAAAATCACAAATGCTTGAAGCTTGTTGTTGGTGTGGAAATAGCTGTCTAAGCAATAACTTTTAAAATATTTCCTATGAGAGCCTTTTTACTTTTACCTGACGTTTGAAATCCTCCTGTCGCCACGCTGGTCTCCCACAGATCCAGCGGCTCATCAGCCCCTCGGCATGGAGAAGCTGCAGAGGCCCTTCTTCTCAGCCTCGCTCAGTTCGCCCTCACCCCGCAGTAACCCCACCCGACGGCGGCCAATCAAACACGACTCATGGGTAGGCTGCACAGCTAACTTTACACTCTTAATTGCTGCGACAGCGTTTTCAATCAACTCTGAGATGTATTTACTTCACTGCGAGAAAGTTGCTGCGGAACCAAAGTTAGGACTGTTTGCTCCATCTTGCATATAAATGCGCAGTAATCAGCACCCGTCTGTGATGCTGAACAGATTTTCATGCATTTTTACCCTGCAGATATTTTCAGATGCACTAAAATATGCGGTCGAGCTTCAGCCTCATCCAATCACACAATGTCACCTTTCATTCTCTGCAAAGCAATGCAGGGCAAACACTGACATCCTCTATGCTGCTTTTACTAACAATTCTATTTATTATGAGCTAATTTTTACACATCTGTCACGTCCTAATGTTCAGTAGCGGACGTTGGCCACTAGGTGTCAGCACACCCATTTGAATATCTTATAAGTTCATGCAGTCATATCTCTATCTTCATCGTTTTGACATTTTCCCCTCACCACATTTCCCTCTAATCATGCGAAATTAAAGCTTATCAGTCAGTTAATTAAAATTTTCCATACCAAAAGATTGTTGGATGTGATAACCTTTCCTTTTTTCCACTTCAGCTGGAACACTGCGTTATTTATTAGATATGATCTGTTAATATCAATATTGAGCTAAAGCCATTGAAACAAGAAGATATTATTTACAGTGGGGTTTGACGGGTGGCCGGTAAATTAATTTATATCTCATTTGTACAGAACAGCTGACTCGGTGGAGGTGTGCAGAGGCTTCGCGGCGCAGAAGCAGCTATCATTTGTAGCACTTAATGTTCCGTATTGATTTATTTTTTGTGTGTCACCACAGGATGTGGAGGATGGGCTCGACGACGCTTTCTCAAGGTAACCTTCGCCTCCCGAATGCAAGCCTGCTAAACACTGAGCAAATATTGTCTGACTTATAAAAACAAAAGTAGTTTTATGGGAGAAAGAAAAAAACTTCTATTAAGCTAATGAATAAAGAGCAGACAGAAAAAGGAAGTAATTTTCCTTTTGCTTTGACTTTTATTATGAGACTTGATTTTAAGCACCTTAGAAGCTGAAACAAAGAAAAACTGCTTGGTGGCTCATCCCACAAATGCATGTTCCTCATGAAAATGACATGGTTTAGAACATTATTATGATTTCCAGCGCTATAAAAGCTACTGAATTTGTAATTCTGAAGCAGACAAATATTCCCTTCTGGATACATTTTCTCACAGCTGCAGTGAGTTGGATGCTCTACTGTCAGTCTTTACAACAAGGAACAATTAAGATGGCTTCACAAAGAAGCAGACAGGAAGAGAAACATTGAATAAATCTCATTTTCACAGGTTGGAAGAAGAAGGATAATAAAAAGAGCCTTGTTTATGGAGGTTTCCTGATATTCAGTAAAACGGATTCACATGAAAACAACTGTCTCTAAATATGTAAAGCCTTCGCTGTTAGCGCACAAACACAAATTGGCACGGCTCCTGTTGATTTTCACAGCATGCTCAGTATTTAAGCTGGCCTGGAGGACTTCCCCGCAACCTCGTGGAACAAATGAGCTCTGAGACCAGAATAGAAACGGTTCGGTTTAGCAGTCAAACAGATGCCGGCCCTAATTAATGAAAAGGAATTGCTATTTTAAGTCGTTGTTAATTGACTTGCTTTACTTTGTGCCGCACTAGTTTCACATTGTGGATTCAAATAACCTAGTTTTCATGTCTGAATGGAAATGTGAGCCAAACTTCAAAGGACAAAAAAAAAAAAATAGTAAAAAGATGCTGTTATAATAATAGCAGGAAGTCCTTAATAATTAAAATATGCTTTTTATATACAGGTTGGATTTATTGTAATATATATCATATATTTGAAGTGGCTGTCTTGTCGTTTGAAAACATTGTGATTGTTTGTTGAGGACTGAATGCAGACCACTCAGTTTATTTATCGAGTCTATTTTCCTCTGCGTGGAGATCGTGCCTGCGCCACACGCACCACCCTGCACCGACTCCCTTTCTGCTTGCGGTGAATACCCACCGCCCAGAAAACGGCGTGTAAACACCGACTTTCTTGAATTCCTGCGAGGCCGGCGTGCTGCCACTGAAGCGCCGTGCACAACACAAACGAGTGCCGCTCCTTTTATTGCTGTTGTGAATGCCACTCTCCTCCCAGAGCTGTCACACACAGCGGGCGTGCGCAGGAAGTGAGCGCCGCGATGTGAAAGCGTTTCATCACGCAAGTTTCAGCTGTGAAGAGAGTGACACGCTGCGGGAGCAGACATTTTAAGGGGTTGGAGGTATCAAAATGTAGAGTGTACAACTCGACAGGCACTGAAGGCGCAATCACTCACACTGGCCTCTGTTTTAATAACCTTATACTTTACACCAAGTGGAACTGAACCTTTAACTGATCTCCATTGCATTCATAATAAATTCTGTTCTGAAAAAACACTTTTATTCAAACATTTTTAACATGACTTCTTGTTTTGTGGGAATGAAATCCCTTTGAGCACCAGATTTTTCTAAATTCAAATTGGAAACCACTTATTTATAACAATATCCTAATTTTAATGGTCAAACCCATAAAAAAAAAACACTGCCTCTCATATTTCTACAACTCCAAATAATGCCCCTAGATAGGAATTGATTCAGGACGTAGGCAAACTATTCCAGGGTATTCGTGCTCGGCTTTTCATTTCTTCATATCTGATCTTGTACGTGACAGTGTGGCTGTCGTCATATCCTTTGAAGGGAGAAGTTCCCCACGCATTAAAAACAGAGAAGCTCATTAAGCGTGGTCGCCTGCAGGTGACAGACCTGTTTCTGCTTAAAGACTTAAAGAGCGCCATGCAAAGCAGAGGCGGAGAGTACACGAGGACGCGTCTGGAAAACGGCTGTTTGTTTGTGGGTGAGATCAGGAAAGGAAGGCCGATCGCAGCAGGGAGGAGGAAGTTCTGACCTCCAGTCTCACAGAGGAAGGAGGAACTCAAGAAAAACATTCAAACGTGACATCCTGGAGGAAGCACGGGAGGTTTTGAAAGTGTTAAAGCCGACGTCCTCCGCTCAGCCAGGATGTCGAGATCTGTGTCAGCTGTGCAGCAGAGGAGGATAAGATCTGAACTGAAACGCTGAAAACTCTAAATCAGACCGTGGGCCCATGGATTTTATGCAGGGAATGCTGGGAGGGAAATGCTTTCCATGATTCCAGGAGCACATTCTGCTGCACCTTGACTCTTGCAGTTTTAATGTTCAGGTCAGCAGGGTTTTGAGCTGTATTGATTTTCAGAGTTACATTTTTTTTTTTTCCATTAAAACATGAGATTGTAACTGCTCTTCAATAAACCATAAATTATAATCATAATCACCTCATAAAAATGTAATATTGTTAAAGTAAGGCGACATACAACAAGCAGAGGCAAATTTTTATAGTAGCCAAAAATAAATGATAAATGATTTTAGCCCTCAGATGAGCTTTAACAGCCGATATTGTTGAACAGGGATGAGCTGTTGACTTGTTTGTGATGGATTGGTCTCACCAGCCTCGCCTGAGGTGCAGCAGAGCAACTCCCAACGGCTTCTGTTGTTGCTTCAGCTTCAATTAAAGAGTGTTTGCATTAAAACATTGCCATTAATGTATATTGATCAGTGTGAAGATGCTTTTCCATTAGACCTGTTTAACTTTACCGGGGGTTTGGCAGCTGCTACATTACACTTTCACAGCTTCAGCCGTGGCTGTTTCAGCTTAACCAACTTTTAGTGGGATTATTTTAATTAACAGAGGTCAGGATTTAGTGCTCCGTAAGAAAAACCAAATCTATTTTTAGACGATTATAAAAGTGACTCCGCTGAAGTGAGTGTGACGGGAGCAAATGGCGCCCGACGCCTTTGACATCCGCTCCGGTTCAGATGGGTTAATTGAATGATTCAATTTGTTTTTCAAGTTTTCCTCAAATGAATTTTTGAACTTGTGTAACTGCCGGAAAAGCACCGAGGCACTTAAATAATTAAACCTCATCTAATTTTGATGGGCTCTTTTTTTTCTGTGTAATCGAGGCCTCTTTGACTGTTGCCTCACATTGTGCATGTCAAAGCAGAGGCGGCTGATGGTGTGCACGTAGCACATGCACGCTCTCTGTGTGTCCTCTATGAGTGCAGGATTTGAGAAGAGTCTGTGTTTTTTCGCCTTTATTAACCTTTACCCATGAGTCACATCTTTATAATTTGTTCTGTCTTCTATCCGGCATGCAGCAATATGGAGGTAGAGGAGACAGACTCAGGTAAGGGATGACGCGTCTGTAATGTCACGACGGTATGTGATTTCCATCGCTGGCCATTACTAAGCATTCGTGCACATCAACTTTCTGTTTTTGCATTCCACACACCACCTAGTCTGTGTAACCATTTGAATAGTGGATCATTTATCATAGCAGGTTGGGAAAGGCTCCTTGACTTTTCCTTTGGACATGCATTATTGAAAAATAGTGTTTCAGAAATCTAATTTCCAAGAGTTAATGCAAACTTTTGAGCACAATTTAATACATTTGAAATATAAAATATTGGATACTTGTCAGCATCGTGCTGTTTCTGTGCTTTGTGCTCGCCGATCGCCACAGCGCCATAAAGTCAACTTTAGAAAACACTCGAGCGATAATATAGGAACAACAACAAAACGCACCTCCACTGCTGAAGATCGCTACTGGAAATGGTCTGAGCCGCCCGAACGCTTACCATCATTAAATATACACTCGGGTCATGACCTCCTCTCAACCGATCAGAAAAAGGCGTTCTATTTATACCGCCTAAAAGCCGAGAACGGAGTGCGACGGGCAAGGCCAGAGCGAACGAAAAGAAAAGGAAAGAAGTGATTTTAGCTGATATTATACTACCATTCTAACTGAACAACAAATGGTCAATGCTGAGGGTGAGTAGAGTGAAAAGAAGGTAAACTGGGCTTTATATTATTATATTTTAGCAGTCTTAAAGTTTTTATCCTGGACATTTTTTAGGCCGGTTCGTGGCCTCTTGTGGCTCACCACATGCAAATATGATTCACCCCTTTCATCGCCATCTGCCTTTTTCTAACAAAAATGGGGTAAAAATAACATTAATTAACATTAATCCAGGAAATTTGTGGATGTATTCTGCTCAATTTCCTTAAGGCAGAGCCACAGTGACTATGCATTAAAATTTCCTAATAATTATAATTTCTTGCTCAACCTGTCTGGAAAAACTTTCCAGATCATTGAATTCAGGTGTTCTCAATCAAGCAGCTCACCATGCAGACTGTTTGGCTCGCTCTCAGGAGCTCTGTGAATTCCAGCGTGGCAAAGTGATATGACGACACCTGTGCAGTAAATCCAGCTCCGAAAAATCCTCACAATCAGCTGTTAGCAGCACTGTAACAAAGAACCACAGCAACTCAGCCATGAAAACTCCCCGAGCGGGGTCGTCGGATGCTGAGGCTCACAGCGCGCAGAGGTCGCCAAATTTCTGCAGAGTCAATAACTGCAGACCTTCAAGCTCCATGCGGTCTTCAGCTTAGCTCGAGAACAGTGCGTAGAGAGAGTTGAAGCATCGCCTGAGAGTCGGGCCTTCTCGTCACACATCAGTGTCTGACCTCGTAAATGTCCCTCTGGAAGAATGAGGGAAAATCTCCCATAAGCACTCTCCTGGCAAGCGATCCGTAAGTCCTGAAAGAGCGGGGGAAAGCAAATTTAGGTCCTAAAATCACATGAAATATTATTCCAGCAGTTCTCAAAATGCTGAGAGAAGAAGCCTTAGAGGTCAGTGTTTAGTGGTTTTACCACAATCCCACTTTTAAATTTGTTTTTAATGAAAAGGTTTTGTCAGAAAACTACACATGTACAACCAAAGACAGTCATCAGAACCTTCTTTATTGAAGCGTCTGATAATCTAAGGCCATTAATGTCAAACGGTATACTAAGTTGTGTTATCAGACTGAGTTGCATCTTGTTCACTTATTTATTCTTGGTAGCAGCTGAATATCCTCAGGAAGATTTTTTTTTTCTTTTTCAGTCTGTCCTCCATTAATGTCCCGTCATGTTGCTTTCAGCCATTTCAATTAGTCAAATCAGCCTCCACTGTGTGCCTTTGCTACATTCAATCTCTTCTTCTCGTATCAGCTCTTTAATCTCATTAAGCGACTTCATATTTCTGTATAAATATTTGATGCGTCTGACCTCTCCAGCGACGCTCCGTCTTCTCTCTCTCTCTCTCTCTGTGTCTGTCTTTCTCTTTGTGGTTTTTGTCAGACTGGCCGAGTCCCGCTCCGAATCCGGCCCTCACCATGCAGCTCTGAGCCCCCAGGAGGTCGACACAGAGAATCTGTGGCCTCGCCACAACAAAGAGTCTGAATAACACACACAGCTACACACACACACACACACACACACACACACACACACACACACACAAGCAATAGCTGCGGAACGTGCAGAACTGCAGAGATCAGACGGAGAGCAGACTCCAGCCCCGCCGGGACCAAAAGAACACAACACGCTTCAATGGATCGCACAGAAAAAACATACAAATCAACCAGTCAAAAAGGCGACGCAACGCTCCACTTAGAGTGAAGAACCGTCTCTTTCACATGACACACGGCGTAACACGGTGCTCCCAGGATGTATCGACTCCAATTCAAAGCAAATAAAAATAACATTTTCCAACAATAAGTAAAAAAATCATCATCTTTCAAATGTATGAACCGCTTCATTCTATATGATTTAGTTTGAAGGTTTACTTTCTATTACATTCCAGCGGTACGTGTACATAAGTCGGTCATCTCCCTCCGGAAATGTGAGAGCTGTCTGATCTCCTCGTTTGTTTGTTTTAGTGGAATAGCGGCTGCAGTTACTGGAAGCAGTCCAGAGTTAGAAGTGATCCTCACACGCCGCTGTCCTCTTGTCGTGCCACTGTATCGGTTCGACGGACAGCATCTGATTTGTCATGCTCATCCAACCCTGTTTTCCAAACTAAAACAATGTGTGATGTTGGAATGAGACAAACAGACATGGTCTGCACAGCTATAGGATGTGGAAAAACCATGTGAGACATAGAGAGCAGGAGGAGCCAGTGTGATATGATCATGTTAATTTCTTCATTTGGGAGGATTTTATTATAACACAGTGTAACGGCTGGTGTCATGTTGCAGGTCAGAGACTGGGATCCGTTTCATAACAAAAGTAGTTGATGTACGTTTCTCTTCCAACAGCTCGAATCAATCTCATTCTGCTGTGAACAGCCTCAGTATTCAGGCGAAAACCTCAACCTGACTTTGTATTGAGACTGCATTTTTACCAAGGTCAGAGAAGAGCCTTCGTAGCTCAGTGTTGCTTTATAATACGTGCAGTCTCATCTGCAGTGCCGGCCGCTCGGTTTTTCCTCACGGAGTCTAATTACAAGGAGTCAAAGTTGAGCTCTCACCGACATGAAAACATTGTACCCAACACTGCCGATGACTTATCATTCAAAGAAGCACCTCAGTGATTTATTGTGACATTTCAGAATCTCAGAAAAGGTCGGTTAATAAAAGGAACGATCGGAATATAAATGGAAAGAGAATAGAAACATTGTGGCTTTTGTGTCTTTAGCATTGATCCAAGCTTAAAAAAACTTGGATTGTAATCATGATTACGTAATGCAAATGTATAAGGTCCTGTCTGCTTTATCTGTCCACAACTTCTTTCGTCACCCAAATTATCAATACAGTGTGGATTTCAAGTTGAAGAACATTCGTGTGCTTTGCCCTGTCTGATCTGGATGTCTTGTAATCCTGTCTTGTAAGTTAATTTCTCACTGCTGATATTGTCTAAAACTGAACGAGGTTCAGGATCCTTACGATTACACAGAAATACAATTGAAAAGCAAATTCAAATTCAACCTCACTGTTCAATTCTATCACACATCAAAATATCTATTATTTTCTAACCACTGGATTTTGACATCAGTTGCTTTTGTGATGGAAAGAAAACGCAGCCGCAGACTGTGGACTTGTGTGCGAGTGTCAGCTCCGTCACGCTCATAACGGCTGTTTTATATTCAGTATTCAGCATCTATTCAGCCACTGTCACTGTACATAAGGAAAAGGGATGATGTTGGGTCATGAGAATCGTCCTTCAAGGCCAGACCGCCAGAGTAAAGAAACTTATTTCGATACGCTGTATTTTTTCATGGTGCAAGCTGTATGTATTATTGTATGTATGCATACTTTACCATTGTAAATGAAGTAGAACCACTAGAGTCACAAGGGACTTATTTTGTTTGCGTTTGTTTATATTTATCACTCTATTGTTTGGATGTGAATGTGATGCTCGTCTGCTTTTGCATTAGATTAGACTGTACATACTCACTGATATGTGAAGTTTACTACTGCAGGAATTTATTTTTTATTTTCCAGAATAGCCACGCGCCACATTATTAAGACCATGTTATAAAAAGTCCCTCATCTCATGTCGGAGATAACTTGCTGAATTGATCTGCAGTGGGTCAGTGGGATGTCTTTTCCCAGCATGATCCAGTTTTTTGGAACCTCATGCAGCCCCTAGTTTGAAAATCCCTGGATTAAATTATTTGTACAGATTCAGTTTTGTCTTACAGCAATCGCTGGATTTGTTTAGAATAGCGTCATGATGCACCATAAAAATCCCAGCGATCACCTGTTGCGTCGGCCTGTACAGTTCACACCTTCCTCTTTTAGCTGCAGCCAGAATGCGACAGCGTCCTTCCTTCTCACACATCCTCTCGATCGGGAACGGTTTGTCCCAAATCCCGTTTTGGGTTAATCATTTTCCAGCATTGACGTTTCAGATTATCTTCATCCTCCTCCCAGATGATTTTAAATGTCAAGAGGGTCATGTAATTTGTCCCAGTCAGGCTGAAGTGGTCCTCCTCTATGCATTCGTGGCGCCGGGGCTGAATATGAGCGAGGCGATCGGAGGCAGGCGCTGGCGGGGGCTCTGTGTTGTTGTCATGACACCCGCTGCATTATAATTGCATCGCTTATGAAGCTTAATCCATGCATTGTTTCATCACTGGGGGAAATTCCAGCTCCACTGCCTTTCTTAAAGAAAGCGTGATGGTTTAAATGTCACGGCCACATTGTCAAATGATGAAAAAAAAAACATTTTTTTAGGCATCTAAATCTTATTTCAGCAAGAGAGTAGAGAGTAGTAGTACTTTATCCACAGTTCGAGAGACAGTCCCACCTGACCGATCACCAGTCCGTCACAGGTTAAACATCTTTCCACATGAGTAGGAATATCTACTTAACTTTTCAGCCCCATCACTCACTGATCCTCGCGTGTCTGCTGGTTCAGTACCACTGACTGATATTTTGCGAAATCGCTTCTGAGTCAGTTTTCAGTGCTTCAGCATTGAGTCTGTTTTCTGCACAGTGTTATTATTATCATGATAATAAATTTGGGAATGACTGATGACTGGCTGCCATTAGATATTACACTGAAGGGAGTCTTTGTCTATTTTAAAAGTTGTTTTGTTTTTTTTTTTAATGAAAAGGCAATGCATTTCCTTTGATCTTGCAGCGAAGCCTCTCACGTTCTTTTTTGAACCATCAATTAGAATTGAACTCTTGTAGAAACGATATCAGAGCACAGATCAATAGAGCATCCTCTTCAAACGTTGCGTTTCATGCAACCAAGACACTGTATACAGCACATCAATGCGGGCCGATTCCCAGCATGTCTTTCTTGAATGGATGCAGTTTTTTTTATTTTTTTTTATTTTGGCGCTGCGATGAATTTGCTGTGTGGGAGGAGGGACGAGACCAGCGTTTGGAGGTAGAACTGAAACCTGAGTGCACTGAATACAAATCGGACTGAGAGAGCTTCAACTTCAGAAAACATTCGAAGGGTTGTTTAAAAAGAAAAAGAAAAAAAAAATGGGAAAGCTGAGGATTTTCAGATAAGCTATTCCGACCTAACAAAACTTTGACGTTTACAATTCTGGTTTACTTTAACACGGTGCTTATTTTCTATCTATGCAATGAGTGGGTTTCCAACAGTGTTGTGATGATATGATAATAGCGGTTGTCCTAATCTGTGTGAGGGTTTGTACAGAACTGGAGATTGTTCCAGTTTGTTACATATTTATGCATAATAAAGGACTTTGTACAAATGTTTGATCGCACTGAATTGTCTTTTTTTTTTTACAGAATGGTGATTTATTTCACACAATGCTACAAAAATACCAGATAAGTCTGTCTTTTTGGAGCTTTTTTCATTTGATTTCTGCAATTTATTAATAAACAAACGCTGTTCAATATGCGGAAAGCAGACCGAAACCCGCCGTCTGCATGCGGGAATTCTTTGTGTGCTTTGTTCTTCCTGCTGAGCGGTGCAGAAGATTTACATTTGAATGTAAACTGTAATTTTCTGCCGAGCATGTCTCCGCTTGCTGTGGTCTAGGTGGGGGCACATTTTTCTGTTTGGCTTGTCTGATGGACACAGCGCCGTCGTCGTCGATATATCTGCTCGCTCAGGCCACTCCTCAAGATGGGATGAAAATAGAATTACATACTCTCAGTGCAGACACCAGTGTCTGTGGTGTTTAATGTTCTGACCGATTTACATAATAACAGGCTCGAGCACTGTGTCGTGGCATTATTGGGATTTATCATTTGCACCATGTTCAGTGCGTGAGGCCAGATTACTGCATGCAGTCCAATCAGAGCATCCAGTTTCAGATCCATTTGATATGATTTACGGTCATTAGAGGCCTGCATGATGGTGCTGAATTTCTTCTGCCATCATATGGTTTTTATCTCATACAGACTTACAGAAAAAATAGATTCCTATTTTATAAAATGGATTTTCTCGGTGTATTTTTTTTATTGCTCCGTATTTGACTGTGAATGGGACAGTTTGTCTCTTCTTCTCAGCAGGGATGGTTTTTGGGATTCTAACGTGTGTAATATTTGGGATGATCTCAACCTGTAAATGAAAATGTGTTTATAAAACAGTCTCCTTGTCCTTGAAAACTTCACAAAACAGCACATTTGTTCAAAAAAATCAAAGCCAGGAGTTGAATGACTTCCTCAGGCACCAGAACACGTCTCACAAATAGATATTTATTTGTATTAGCGCCTGGAGGACCTCACAAGAACAATCACTGCATGAGACAGACAGTTTTTCCTGCGCGTATTTAGTCTTTTATGAAACCAAATCGCATCAGCTTCTTGAACACATTTCTGTAATCTGTCTGTGTTGGTTCAGACTGACGAGTGTTTATATAAATATGCAAATATAATTATAATGTAAGAGGTTTCATTGCGGGGTGCCTCACCATCGCTTTGTGAGAGGGAAATGAGAACAAATATAGCTGATTCGAAAAGCATCTGGAAGAATATCTGTGGCCTCACAGTGCAGACGTCAGAAATTGAATCCAGAAACTTTGCACCAAACGTTACAAATTATTAATCAAAGCAGGTAATCCCAAAATGTGATGTGTTATGGATCGAGTCTGGCTGCGCGGCGGAAGATGATGAGATAAAAGTCAAAGGTTTGATTGCCTGAGCCGCAAGGACTTGACTATCATGAAAACTCAATCTGACAACGCCGTCCTCCATCAGAAGCCTTTGTGCTGCAGATGAAGCGTCGCTCTCTGGAGCACCGGGCCTGCCGTCAGAAAACACAGCAGTCTGATGTGAATGCCAGTGCAGGCCCGAAACAAAAAACAAACTGCACTTTGATATCCTCAGCGCGCTAAACAAACACTAGAAGACACTGGATGTTATTTTATGTGCTGCACCGTCGTTCCTGCAGATCGGCTGTGATGTTATATTTATGTGGCGAGAACAATTTGCAATTTCAGGCTGATACGCGCTATGTTTGGACGTGTTTACTGAAGTGCAGGGGCCTGAATATTTCTGCTCCCCCCCCCCTCACCATCTTCGACTCCTCTCTCTGCTCTGCCTGCTGATCTTGGCGCTCTGAAAACACACCCCGGTTCTCTGCCGCCCTGTCGTCTTCCCGCTGCTGCAGCCCACTAACGTGAGCTGTGAGAGCAAATGACCGCGATTAAAAATAGCTTTATTTACTGTGATTATTAAACAGCAGTCAGAACAATTAGCTGGGATAGCAGTTTTTTTTTTTTATTATGACAGCAGTAAATAAAAATGCTTTGTCACCGTCTGGCTCACTGAGCAGTGATCCACACCTCCTCTGAGCGCAGCCACGATGTTTAGGTTGTTGAACTTTAGGGTGATGTGTTCACATTATCAATGTCAGATTTGTCCTTGGTGTCCCGGGAGGTGCAAATCGATCAATTTAGCATCCATAAGATTGTAATTGATTGTTAATTGGCTATTTCACTCAATTTAGAAGCGGCTAATTAGTGAGTGATAAGGTGTTGGACGCTGCGTTGATGGTGTAATATTGTGCTGGTGATGCTCGATGCTGAGAAGCGACTGAGACTGGATGGTGACAGTCGTACACGCCGCAGCTGTAGCCCAGAATGTCAAACTCATTTCACTTCAGAAGGTCACAAAAAGTCCCTTTTTGATCCCAGCAGCTGCGTTTACACGGCCACGGCTGTGTCAGTCTGACATAACTGTGTCCCACTGAGAAATCAGATTTTGCCATTTACATGCTCTCTTTTTTTATTCACTTCACACTTACTTCCATCTGCCCTTTCAAGTATTTTAAAGTATTTTAATCTATTTAAGTGCAGCATCAGTCAGTTCTGATGCTTTTCTCAAAACAGCTTACATGAAGTATCATGTGGCGACATTTCATGACAGATCATCAATAATCCAATGCGCCATTTATTTGGGATCTGTTTTTTTACTATAAATAGGATCATACCACTTCCTCATATTCAATCATAACTTTATTTGGATAGGGCCATTTTAAAGTGTTTACTTCAAATTATGTCAATCAGTTCAAATGTAATTGGATTACCTGGTGTGAATGAGTAAGTATCTGGGAGCACAACACCTGCCATATTGCATAGTTATCATCAGTTACACTTAAACACATGTTATTCAGAACATGCTGTCGAATCCAGTACAGCAGTTCTTGTTATTTCTGTTTGCTTTATAAATGTGCGCCGCAGGAACAGTACTGATAGAAATATACTCCCAAAACAAAACAGTAGCAGCAGGTACAAACAAACCTGAAAAACAGCTTGACAACCCCACGGAGGCTTCATTATACAGTCCACACCTCATAATAACGTCAAGATGAATCTACACTCCCGTTTGAGTTTTTGGCCCCCGTTTGTCCACCTGTTTCTGCTTCGGCTCGACAAATTGTGACAGGAAACTGAGGAGAGGACGAATATTGGGAAGACGCTGCCAAGTTATGCAATAATGAAAGCAGACTTCAGTGCAAAATTTGATATTTATAGATCGATATATTTATGCAGACGTGATGCACATGGATATCTGGATCACATCTACAATCTAACCGAGGCTCATCTTGGCCGTAACAGCCCATAAATCACCCCAACAGCTGATGGGAATCGTCTGCTGTGCCGCACTGAGGTTTTGGAGGGAATGCAGTTTTATCAGTTAATTCCTCGGACGATGTAATCGCCTTCTATTTTAAGATGAGCTGTATTCCTGGATGCTTACCGTGTAATTACATTCCTGATCAGGGAACGGCTTATTGAATTTGTTCTGTGAAACAGTGCAGTCTTGTCTCATACCTCACAGATCATTATGGATGAAGGTAGCAGCTGTGTGGGAGGCAACCAGCTGCTGTGAGCTAATCTAAGATTTGATAGTGATCACGCTCATCATCTTGGAGAGGTGTGTGTGTGTGTGTGTGGGGGGGGGGGGGGGGGGGGGGGTTGGTTTATTTATCACTGCAGAAAATAAAGGTGCAGGGAGGCTGGACCGTTGTCACATCAGTCAGGTTGATGCCCTCTGAACAGCCTCATGCTGCCTGATTAGAAAATCCTCATTTGGGCCTCAAAGTATTTTTCATTTTAACTTAACCTCTGTCTGATCCCCAGTAAATAATAACATTATTACAAATAAATCAGTAGAACTGAACTTATGTTATGTGCGGACCACAGTGGATTTTTATTACACAGTTTACATCTTCACAGGCTTATAGTGTTTGGCCTCATGTAGCTGGAAGTCAGAAATATAGTAGACTAATTCATATTATGATGATAACTTGTCAAATTCTTGAAATGACGAATCTGTGTGGTGATCCTCATCACCTCAACCGACTCACCACATGATTCAGGCTGAAGTGCGCCCCTGGTGGACAAATGAATACATTGCAGTTCATGTCATAATTCCTCACAGCTGGTAAATTTCATCTTGCAGGTGGTATCGGAGTCTCTCTCTCCAGTTCTGGCCCTCGGACTGTGCGTTTGACACTCCTGAGTTTACTTTAGGACGAGCCGTGTCCCTGCAGCAGGAGTGTGTGTTCGGGTTAGCGAGCGTAACTCGTGTCCTGCATTCCCAACGATGCCACATTGGTCTTATCTGCTAATTAACTTGGTGAGACAAACAAGCATATTTCTGTTCACTTGGATGTTGAAGCTTGTGCTCATTTGGATGTCTTGTCTTGTTTTTTTATGCTAAAATGTCAGCTGGGCCTCAGAGTAACGATGCCTGATGGATGGTTACTTGACATGCATGACTAATATAACAATTAAAGCTTCAAACTCTGTTCAAACTCGATCCATCCTTTTCTTTCCAGACATTAAGATTTGATGCTGGATGAAACAGTAACTTAAAGCACAAAGCATAAATATCACTACTTTTTTATCACATTTTTTTTACAAGTTAGAAATAAAAACAGTATCCGGCTGTACCTTAAAGAAGTCTGACATCTTGACAGAAACATTCCTCGTGTCCCTGGCCTCCTGCAGGGTTACTTCATGTTTGCATTGTAGAGATGTCCTATAAAATCTGATGCTGTGACCTGAATCAATCCAAAGCTTTCTGTCACGCTCTCCCCCTTTGTAACATCGCAGAGCGGCATTGGCTCGGCGTCTTTACCCCTTTGTCACGCTGAGTCGAGAGCCGGCACTTACAGAGCTTTAACAAGATGTGAATCTTTAGCTGATGTCCCTTGAAAGGCTTCGTTTCCCCGCGTGAATCCGCTGACCTTTTCCGCTGGTGTCAAGCCCATCACTTTCAAAATCCTGTCAATTAGCTTCCCGCTGGTCAGAAAACAAGATGGAACTAATCTTAACCCGTTCGCAGCCTGCCGCTTTTAGCTGGATCCAACTTTGAGCCTCTAATTTCTTACTGTGAAATTAATGAGACCTCAATTAGCAAGAGTGTAACTGCTCTGCTGTTCATTTGGATTCACATGAAAACACTTTTTGACTTCAATTTGCTCTAAATCTATGAATAATGTAAAGAAATGTGTTTCCATTGCTTTCTTTTTAGTGAGCCTGCAAAACGGTTTAAGCTGATGTAAGATAACTTAAAAAACTGAAAGTTAAGTTGAAGTTGCTTACTGCAGCAGTCTGGCGAGCTGCACATGTACAGTTAAATCTCAGGAGTAAAAACAACATTAGGTTCTTTGGTGATGATTTTTAAAACACATATTCCTGTTTCTGCAGTACTCTGTTTAAACAGATACGGAAAAACTTACAAAAGTTTTACTTTTAGGCTCTTTACTGAAAAAAATGTGCACTTTAGAGTCTACATTTTTAAAAGTGCCTCTTTCAAACTCTATGGCTGATTGAGTTACAGTGAAAGGATCAATGCAGTTGATGTGAGCAGATATCGATATTAAAGCTGTAGACTTTGCCAAATGTGACATTAATGTCAATTATGACTGAAAGCTAAGACTTCCTGCTTCCTTGAAACCAAGTTCTTCTGCAATGTATCCAGTTTTATTTCCAAGTTCAAACCAGTTCACTGTGTAGAAAATAATTCAGTTTCTCATTCAAACGATGATGATAAAAGTTGAATCAGTATCTGTGGTATTACTAATAATTAATTGTTGTTTGTTTTGTATAACAGTGACAAGATTTATAATTTGTGTGTGCAAAAAGATACATCCCCACCTCCACCTCCACTTCTAATCTGATCAAGAACCAAGCAAGACCTCAGAAATCCCTGAAGTGCACAGAAGTACACAGTAAAGAAACCCTGTACGTGGAAAAGAAAAGCAGTTTGTGAAATGTATTCAAATAAATCTGAAAAAAAAATCTTGTCTTTTTAAATCAAAAAATACAATTCTAAAGATTTTAAGCTCAATTAATCCTTAAAAAAGACTGGACTCAAACATCTTACAATAAAACAAGCTGAGAAGTGACGATAGACGACGTCAACTCAAGCGTCTGATCGAGATTCTTACACCAGACAAGATTTTTGATGGATCATGACTTGACTGGACACTAACTGAACCATCAGCCTCCTACAGAACGATAACGAACTGTATTTTGTATTGAACTAATTAATTTGCCCCTCCTGAAGAGTCTGAAACAGAGACTTTCCAAACACTTTGTGCGTGAGTTGCACTTTCCTCGTGTGAGCACTGGCGAGCGCTTACTGCACACCGTGCACCTTTGTGGCATCTGAAGAGCATTTTATGTGCAAAAGTGCCTTTTGTGCCCAGTGGAAGTGATTTATGCTTTTCAGAGAGAGAGAAGCGTCGCTGCGTTAGCTTTAATTTAGTAATGGGGTGTTAAAGCTTTATTTTCCACCACAGGAAGCACAATTATCTGGAAATGTGCAGGAAAGAAACACCGGATGATAAAAAGCACATAAAGCAGAAGAATTAAAAAAAAAAAAAAAAAAAAAAAAGAATTACAATCAGGCTGTATCGTACTGCAATCAACTTTATTTCTCCTTTTTGTGGCATCTAAGATGGAGTGCACATCAAATGCTATTCTACACGCGAATAACCTGCATGCAACTTTACTTCGTAAATGAATGAATTATGTACAGAGAAGTTATTCATGTAGGAAATATGAAAAAATACAATGCGAACCAGAAAATGGCATTCATGTTGGACTAATAGGAAAAACTAAGAAATGCAGTGACTGTATTTACTTACAGATGGATTCTGGATGGGTGTTATTTGCTTTCTCTCCTTATTAACAATCTACTCAGCAGTCAGACAGCATCACGCCGTTATGATCCGACATGTATGTTCATGTGATTTATTCGGAGCTTGCTATAACAAATGAGGGCGGTGTTCTACCGTAACTGCACATGCCAATATCAAAAATACACTGCGGATTTTAAAGTCACAAAGACACGCTTCCCAGAGATGATAAGTTGTGTGTTTTGTATTGCAATAACATACCAAGCACCTGGCAAAGACATCAATGTTAACTGCACCATGGGTTAACATTAAGTTTTACACTATCGACCTGCAGGAGAAGGTTTCTGTTCCTACGGTGACTGAGAGAGAGTAAGAGTGTGTAGATGTGTACAGGGCTGCTGGATTAGTTTGGAGTTCGGTGTCGTATTTTCCCCACAGATACCGGGTGCATGCATTTGTTTCTTCCATAAGTGCTTCTCCTCCGATGACGCCCGACAGAAAACTCACTTTATTCTGTGCGTTGACTCTCCCGTCGGCGAGGAAGGTCAACAATGAACTGATGTCGGACAGAGAGAGAGAGAGACGGATCTAACGTCGGCTTTCCCGCTTCTCACACTTCGATGATGTTGATTGATGGTACAGACGGATGAAACTGCAGAAAGACGAGTGAAACAAAAGTCACCTTTACTGTGTCTGTTATTCTTGTACAGCAAAGAAATGCTTTGATCAATCAGACAGCGTCTGTTGGATTAACAGACACTGCTTTAAGAGAAAGGTTCGACTTCAGATATGAACCCTACATGATGTGTTTTTGATATGAAAAGAAAAACTCTGAACAAGTAGTTGAGAGTAAAGATGTTGCAGCATTACTTTAACTATTAAAATTCTATTTTCATGTTTTTTTTCAAAATAATAATCGGGCTGACTTGATTTATTTTTTTTTAGTGGCTGCATGATGGCCGATAGAACCTTTTAAGATGAAAGCAACCCTTAATATCTCTCTGTTTTTCAATATTACTGAGTGTGTTGCAAATGTGTGATCCACAGACTAACACTGACTTGAGAATTTTCTTGATGTCATAAATGGTACAGAAATCACAATTCTAAAAAAAAAAAAATATGCAAATAAAATCCTTGGAAACAAATAGGAAGAATTGTATTGTTTGTATTTTAAAGTAATGAACATTTAAAGAAAATAATATTTCAAAAGTTGAACATGTACTTATCTGTAATATTACAAAGAATGCAATACAACTTGAACACGGTCCTGAATTGGCATTTTCTAGTCACAAATATCCTGTCAGTATATATATTTTTGGAGTGTATTGCACAGCGGGACTCTTTTAGAGTCCTGTGATTGCATCTTCAGCAGGATAACGCTTCTATTTGGAGCTCAGCTTCGCGGCGGGACGGCAGGATTCCCCACCGTTTGTAACCCCAGAGTTACTGACTCATTGTTTTATGGTTGTTTTATTACTTTCCGTCCAGACTGAAAGTAATTTCACAAATGTAACATTAGTAGGATGTTTTTTCCCCCCCCCCACAAATCTCATCCTGTTTTGATGATATAAATAAGTAAACATTACATATTCCAGCATTTTTTTCTGAAGTTGAACACAGTTAAATGAGCCTCACAGTTGTGTTTTAGCCACTTCCTGGGCTGGAATCTGTTTCAGAACATGGCGGAGCTGATGCAAAATTTAACAAATAAGCTTTGTGTGGCTGAAATGTGAGATGTATCAGCGGCAACAATGAGGACAGCGAAGAGATAAATTCTGACATTGACTCGATGAGTGTGACCTGAATTCAGCACTCAGGCTGAGCAGGAGCTATATTGCTGTTTTATTCTCCAGAGTGCAGGATTGCACTTATGGGATGCCATTTTCCAGGACTGTTACTCTGGGCCTATTATAGTTTTACCTGCTGTGTGTTTTATTACCTCGGTCAGAGCAGGTTTTGTTATAATTGATATAACACTGAGTGAGATGGGCGTGGCTTTGAGTGCTGAGTTTCAACATTTCAAGCATCCATTTATTGTTTTCTCCAAGGTCCTTGTCAACTATTTCAATTTAAACTTGATCTCAGTTTCATACAGGATGTGATTTTATGTAGAAAACTAAAATATCACACCAATTATTTGATATAAACACCGTCTGAATGAAGCCCAGTAAATAGTGAATATTTTTTCCAGTTCTGTTTCTGTTTCTACACAGAGTATTTATCTGTGTGGAAATTCAGCACCTTGAGAGAAGGAGAAAGCCAGTGTCGCTTAATAGATGCATGAATCGGACTAGTGCCCGTGAAGAAATCCATTCAGGATAAACTTTCTGAAGTGTGTGTGTGTGTGTGTGTGTGTGTGTGTGTGTGTGTGTGTGTGTGTGTGTGTGTGTCATAGGGCTTGCGTTGAAGTGTGGGGTGCTCACCTTGCTCCTCAGCAGCCCTCCACTGTGGTGCTCCGGCGTGCTCCTCTCCGACGAAGGCTTGGCCTTCTCCTTATTGTTGCTGGAGTCGTTGTCCTTGATAATGTCATACTGCCGGCAGAAGAGGGCAATAACAGCTGGCGGGAGGTGAGAGATGGGCACATGTGCAGCACACACACACACACACACACACACACACACACACAAACACACACAGGAACAAAAGGGAGGGTTGGAATGCAGTCAGCAGCCGTCACTCAGCAACATGTCACCACCGTCTCTAACTGAACATGCTGAAATGCCATGTGGATAATGGGATTTCATTCCCACGGGACCGCGATGGCTCTGCCTTTATCTGAAAGCTTGGAAGACGAGAATTCTCCACGGGCTTTCATTTTTATGCATTTTGCAATCTGCCGGATGCAGTCCTGCCTCCGGTCCGGATAAATGCTGTACGCTCTCGATTACCTTCTCCCATCGCCGAGGTTATGGATTTCCACGAGAACGCCATCGTTAAAATATTCCGAATCTGACGCGCAGCCCTCGTAATGAGGCCCACGAAGCTGGGAGTGCCACTCAGGAGCATAACCGAATCCATTTAATTACCAAACAATTATACATGCATCATGTAAGTGTTCTTCAGCGGCGCAACAAATTACTATTGTTTTTACTGCAGATGGAGACGTATAATTTGATGATGGCGGTCATCACTGTGCGTGTGCGATCCAGCAGAGCACAAGATATTGCAGTGTTTGACACTGGAGTGATGGCAAAGAGAAGAGGATTTGATAAATGGAGAATAAATTACAATAATTTCCAATTGGGCAGATGAAAAGAAGACGGTTCTGGAAATCTGACTCGAGTTCATTTACGCAGCCCATTATGAATGTGCCACATGGGAACTTTTTAGCTTTTCACTCCCACTCCTCGCAGCCCTTCGTGATACTTTGGTTTCCCTCATTAGTATTATTTAACATCTCACTCTGGTCCTCGGGGGTGGGAAGCCCCGCTCCTGGCAGCCTGTCAGACGTGCCACTTCGCGTTGTGCCTCAACACTTCATTAATCAGCACACATCCTCAGAGGAGCAGGAAGTCAGAGCTGAACGGAGACCGTGCTCAGGGAGCCGTGATGCTGGTCCAGCTCTGTGTTTGCGGGCAAATCTAAAAGGGATGGGATGTTGTGCGATGTGACATTTTACTTCTCTTTCTTTTTTTTCCAACCGGACTGAAGGGTGCGTGACTTTTGGCTTCTTTTTTTTTTTTTTTTTCACTTCACAGGTCTTGTTTCCACTGATCAGTGTCTTGTTGTTGCCACAGAAATAACCTGTAGTCATAAACTACAGTCATAGTAATATTAATTTCCTTGAGGGTTTTGTCCCAAAGGGATCGATAATGTTCTGTCTAATCTAATGTAAATATGTGTTTGGATTGTCTTGTCATCCTTGATCACTGAGACTGACAACAAATTGAAACAAGCTGCAAATGGACAGAAAAAGTCAGAGGTGTATCTGTGACACTTTTGAGATCAGGTGGACTGATCAGTGACATCTGATGCCTCATTTTGGATTTTAATGCATTTCTCAATGCCTTATGTAAGTTATTTGACATGGAAAGCACTGCAGTAAATGTGTGTGTGTGTGTGTGAGTGTGTGTGTGTGTGTTCAGTCACTGTGCTTCATTTCTCCATTCGGACTGTTTAATCAGAGCTGATTGACAGCGGCCTGAGACTGTAAGGTCACAGCTGTTATCAGATTTTCATTTCGATTTATTTATGTCTTAAGTGATTGGCACTTGGAACTACGTGAAAACACTTCCCACCACATCAGTCCTGCAGGTTCAACCGGCTGGAGCTGACATATAAAAAAAATATTACCCAAAAATCATATTTTCACCCACAATAAGGGACACACAGAGAGGTGGTTATGGCTTCTCTTTAGTTCGGTCCTTGTTAATGACTGTTTTGAGTGAAATATTATTACACATCTGTCCAAACTTACCTGCCCACATGACCAGGACCACCACTATTATGATCATCTCTCCTGTCTGTAGATGCCGAGACTTGTCCAGGCCCTGGACAGTGGGGTCATCTGGAGGAGGGACAGACAGGACAGTTCAGTCACACTAAATACTGTTTTGTTTTTGACACTTTAGCACAAATACAGGGTCATGCCTACGAAACAGAATGGGCATTTTGCCTGTTTTCTTCCTCTGGGCCAGCACTGCTCACATTAGAACAATTCTGTAATGCCAATTAGGAAAAAAAAGGCCTGTAGTGGTAAGAAAAAATAGAACAGGGGAGCAATACCACATATTAGTCTTATAGCATTAATCCTCCTTTAAGTGGATTGACTATGAGCCTATTTCCGCTTTCCAAACTATCTCTTAACTTGCATGGATGGAACTCATCCAGAACGCCACTCTTCCCAATTGCCTCTTTTAGTGAATCAAGTTGTCAAGAAACTGGCCCCGAATGCCCGACTGCTCGCTCGCTTCACATGATGGGATTTACAGAGTCAGGCCCGGTTTACAGCCGCGTTTTTGGTCTGGGTTTTCATCTGTCGGGGCGTGTGAGTGGAAAGAGGGAAGTTCTGCATCATGACACACCCGATGGTACATTATCTTTAATTCTGCTGGATAACATCAGGCAGGCACTTTATGTAAACTTGAAAAAAGATAAGAGACATTATAAATGTAATTATTCCAATACCATTCATTCTTTTAACCTGCATGTAGCTTCATTTTAATTGTCCCATCGATTTGAGGAACTGCTCATGCTGATGGTAAAATGCTGTTGATGATGAGAGTGTTTTCTGTGAGAAAAGCAGGGAGAGGCTCCTGCTGGTCGTGTTCGGATGACGAAAGCATCGGAAAGACAGCTTTGGTCTTATATTGATCATCGGCGAGATTTCTATGCTTTATAAAACCTGCTTGTTTACAGTTTTCTGGTTGCTTTTTGAAACTCTTTGAACCGATTCCACTTTCAGCCCTGGCCAGCTCATGAGGGATCAAAGAGCAAAATGTAAATATAAAGCATGGAATACAACTTCTTTCAATCTTCGAGATGTAAACTGAAGCTAATCGAAACCCTGCAGAGCACTGCTTTTCAGCCCTCTGCTGGGCAGAGGACCATATTTGTTGACTTTCGCAGTTTATATTCCTTAACAGTTGTCAACACAATTAAGATCTGTGTGTATCCTGAACATCTGAGAAAACTTGACACAATGGGTTTCATACCACAGAGTGAAAGAGCAGAGTTTCCACATGACCTGAATATCGTGTCCTGCTGCTGTTTCATCCATATTTGATGCTGGCAGAGCACTCACACATGCTGTGTGATTCTGTGCAAGGGCAGAATGAGTGGATTGTGGTTCCTCTGGTGCACAAAAGAGTTTGTGCCGGGATAATTAGTTGACCTTCCTCCTGCTCTCCCCCAATCCCACGATGTTGATCGCAGCTGCGAACTGTGTCAGGAAACTGTGTAACAACACGCCGGGGGATTCTGTACTTGTGTCGCCACGATGCATCATCTGATTTACTCTTTCAAGATGGCTCCTTGACACAAAGCAGATGTTTTTTGTTTTTAGTTTCATTACTCTGTGGAACCATTAAACCTTAGTTTCAGTCTGGATTCTAACAGCTGAATTCAACAATCGATACAAATACTGTACATGTATCGGTCCGTCTGGAACATCTGGATATCTGCTTTATCCAACCAAATTGTGAATTTGCATGTTCTCACTGTTTCCTCTTGGGCTGGTGACCTGTCCAGGGTGTATCCTGCCCTCACTTATCGTAACCTGGGAATTACTGCAGTGGCTCTGCACAGGATTGAGCAGCGTAGAAGACACATGGATCGTATCAGCAAGTTATATCATGCAAACAGCGTTATATAAAGACAAAGATTACCCTGCTTTTCCACTCAGCTGTTTGATTCTCCTGACTGTGTGTAGCTCAGGTTTGTCTCGTTGCTCCTGACTCAGACAGCCGAGCATCTCTTTGAAGCATCCTGCAGTAATTGCGTCTAAGGGGACCACCCCACCTGGTTAGGTCTGACTGCTCAAGGCATCCACCCTTTGAAAATGATCTTTTATTGCTCTTCTGTGTGAAGTGGATTGGCAGCACAATAGCAGCACGTAACACTGTCAGCGGTATCATGTCTTCCTTGGAGGAATGATTTACTGTATGCAACAATAACTCCAGCATCGCTGGCTCATGAGCGAGTTGTTCATTTCCTTATTTGTGCCTTTTAATATGAATCTCAGCAGATTGGAATTTAAACGTGGCAAGCTTTGTTTTTCAGATGCTTTCTTTTCCTTTGCAAATGTCGAACTGTGTCGCGGATGTCAACAAACTGTGTCAACAACATCCTGCAAACTAAGTTTTTAATTTTCTTCTGAGCTGAAGTTGATTGAAAGGCAGAGCTGCAAAGGAGCATGCTCCAATCCTGAAGGACAGGCAACACGAATAATGACATACTCAGAATAAAAGCTTTCCTTGGAGCTAATGAAATTGAAATAGACTTTGGAAAGACATATTGATCCCTTGAAAGAAAGAAAAAAAGAAAACAGAGGCTGATTTAATTTTGAATCCTGCAGCAATAGATTGGCAGGACATGCCTTATATGAAATATATCACTAATCTGACCTGCACAGGTAAACATCAGAGGATGCATGCATTACTGTGAAATCTTATTATTGGATAGAATTGCTTTTAAAGATAAAAAAAAAGGAAAGCTCCTTATTGATTTATGAGTATCATACCAGCAGTGCCTGAGAATATATACATATACTGCAAATCAATGAAGTTTCAATAGGAGGCGCTTGGCTATGGCAGAGCATCGCTCTAATGGCTCTGTGACGGTGGAGCCAGGTACATTAAAAAGGCTTTTTAGGGCACAATGGTCAACATCAACGTCAGCAACCCAAACAAAAAGCAAAAAGACAATGTCTTATTATGTTATTCTGCACTCAGGCACATGTCTTTTAGTTTTAGATGGAGACTTTAAGATCATGTTGTATAAGCTTGATGTACCAGTGAAGATTTAGTTTCTCCTTTTGAAGCATCGAGTCTGTTATCTTTTACGATTCTCGGGCTCTCTCGTAGTTATCAGATGTCTCTGTGGGTCTGTTCTGAACATATTGTAATATTGAGAAATTCACACCCCGAGTGTGAAAAGAAGAAAAAAAAAAAATCTGCTTTGCACTGAACTGCATTCTATCGGCAGACACCCAGACGACCTAATTCTGTTCTTAAGTTGTGGGTGAAAATGGGTCAGTGTGCAGCCCTGCAGTTCATGCAGTGAATTTAAGACGAGTTTGAGAACTCTTTCTCATAAATATCTCTGATTCCTGTCACCAAAGTGAGAGAACAGGTTATCCTGAGGAGATTTCAGCACCTTAGTTTTAAAGTTAAATAAGTGAAGATGCCTACTGGATGATTTGCATTTTATTCACGGAGGTCACGGCTTCATTATGTAACCGCATTTTGTCTTTGAAGGTACTCAACCTTGAATGAAGTTCGTTCTTTTACTGTGGTCAGCCCAGTGGAACAGCTGTCTTCATCACGAGACGTCTCCCTGTTCAAACCCCGGGCGCAGGGCGTCACGTCTCTCTGTCTGTTTTGCCCTGTGATGGACTGGCGACTCGTTCAGTTTGTACCCAGCCTTCACCGTTCATTGTTTAATAAAACCATTCCCAATCATCCGTTTTACAGAGACGAGTGTACTCTGTCATGTCATGTCAAAACGATCGTGGCCTCATCAATCCACCTGCCATATCGTATTATTGTACCTGTCTGAACTGACGTCGGTGAGCAGCCCTGAGACGTGCATGTTTGCTCAATTATTTATCATAATTTGAACATAAATTGTACATTTTCAGTTTTAGAACTGCAGATGCGTAGTCTGTTTTTTTTCCCCCAATGTCAGCTGATCTAAACTTGAGCTTTCTGTCAACAACAGAGCCAAACAAAGGGAAGCAAAGCCTGAAGTTTGCGAAAGTTCCATTGAGGAAGTTGATTAGTTAAACTTTAAAAGTGGGGCAGGAGGAGTCAGCTGTAAGATTAATGGGAGGCTGATGCTGATTGCTTCAACACACCAAAACAAACTTTACAAATGAAGCTCATCCACTGAATGGGCTGTTTTTTTTTTTTCTTTTTGACCCAGTTGGATGACAAACCCTGATTAATGTTGCATAGTCAATCTCTTCCAAAATCTCCGCTGGCCTACACTGACCATGGGGTTTTCTCTAATTTTCAGACATCAAAAGGTCAGTTTGATTTTCAAACTCATCTCTGTTAAGTAAATAAAACTTGGATTTTTCATGTGACGCAATGGGAGATTGGTTTATTTACAGCATATATTAGCTAATGGACGGTCTCTCATGAGCTTGAGTTTGAATCCGTTTCTTTCTTTTCCACTTTGGTCAGTCCTGCCAGCTTAGCTAATGGTGCCCAAACTGAGTCAGCTGAACAGAAAGATGTATGGCTCACTTGCGTCAGCGCTTGTCGCCATGACCTGGACGCCACTGCTAAACCCCACAGTGGAGGAAATAGTTCATTTTACAAGTATCAAATACTTTGGACTCCTGAACTAAAGCAGACATGACCAGAAAAGAAACTTTAAAGTAAAATGTAAAATATTTCCACTCACAACAACTAACAGTAAAAAGCTGACAGATGCTGAATCCATTCTGTGTTGGTCACAGTCTTCATACACCCCCCCCCCCCCCCCCCCCCCCCCCCCCCCCCCTCCCGAGTGTGTGAGCTCAGCCCCATACACTGAATCTGAAGTATTTTAGAAGCAGAATCACCCAGAGTGATATAAAGTTGCATAAATTCGCAGGAGCTCGCCTGCAGCCATGCTTGAAGAGTCTGTCAATAATGTATTGGAGTCTAAGAGAAAATAAAAGCGCAAGAAGCACACGGAAACCCCCCCCACCCCACCCCCCTCCACCCCCCTCCACCCCCCACCCCCCAGAGAGAAGCTGTGAAAGGAGGCTTCCAGTTCCTCTCACACCAGCCTCCTCTGTATCGCTTCCTCAATGTCAGGGCGCTTTAAAAGCATTCAACAGCAAGAGGAGGCTTTAGCACAACAGCAAGAAAATGGAAAAAGTGTCTGCAACGGGTTACCTCAGTGTCCGCCGTGGGGAGAAAAAAGCCTGCAGCAGATCATGTAGACTAAAGAGCAAAGCATTATGTTACGTAACAGCTGGTGCTGAAGAGCACCGAGGAAAAAGAAAAAAAAACAGCGGATGATTTGTTGTGACCTTATCGCTGGTATTGCAATTTGACAAACTTTGCTGCTTTTAGTTGAGGAGAAATTCCAAACGGAAGCAACAGAAGACACAAAACGAGTAGATTGTTCTGCCTAATGCACAGCTATTCTCACTACAATGTGAGTTCAATGCAGAAAAACTGAAGAAGTGATTATAGACACAAACCTCCGAGCAGGGCAAATGATTCTTGTTTTACATAAAAGCCCCTCTGCAGCTGTATTTTATGTATTATTACAAAAGAATCCAAAATCCAGCAAACAAGCTATAAGACACTAAACTCATTTGATATTACAAATAATATATGTTGTGATCAGAAGACTGCAGGGTAGTGACTCATGTGGCATGAAGCCATAGCTTTGCATTTCTAGTTTTTTTTTTGTACTGCACCAATTTTTTACATCATGTATCAGAAAGTAAGCCCATAATGCAAATGGATCCACCATTTACCACCATTTCATGTTGGTAAAGTACAAAATCAGCTTCTTTTATGAATGTCATCAACAATCAAACATTTTTTTTCAACTTGTCTATGTGAAAATCTTCAGACCTATTGCATCATATCACCCATGAGCATATGCTTCCTTGTCTGAAAGTTTCTTCCATTCTCTTTACAGCATTAAAACAATCTGTTAGATCAGTTTCCCTTGTCTCTGGTCCATTGTAACCTGACCCTTCCTCCTGGACACTCATTAACTAACCTTGCCGGCAAGCTGAATTCTCGCGGTATTTGTTCTCACAGACCACGAGAATCCATCTTGTACCGCTCGAGCCTTATGTGCTCGGGATCAGACTTTTTTCGGCCGGACTACTCACGCTCGGAGTTTTTCCGGTCGGACCAATCACGCGTCGTTTACGGCAGGACATGAAACTTTGACGGAAGCAGGAAACGACAGACTGCTAATAATATTAGCATGGCTAGCAAAAACAGTGGACATCCCGACAGCGATTAAATCTGTTTTGGATGAATCCTCTATTGCGTCTTTGAAAAACGATCAGAGGTTTTTTCTTTGCAGTGATTGGCTGAAACCAAACATGGTTAGGCGGGTGCACTGTGTCCTTCCGTCCAATGAACGCAAAGAATTCTACAGCAAGTCCCTCCTTCCCCGAACGGATTTGCCGAGTGAAATCCCGGAATGACATGTGAAGCAATTCGTTGCTGCACATGTCAATATGGCTTTTGCCAGGTTTCTCTTTAACCTCAAATGTGTGTTTTTGCACTCAGAAACCTAGAAAAGCCAAAGAACGTCAGGGAAAACATGCAAAGTCTGTAAGGCCCAGATCACTCAAACCACCAGTGATAACCTCTACTGCACCACGTCGCAGAAGTCTCATTATTTTACTGTCTGGTAATATTGTGTGCTCTGGTAAGAAAAAAAAACACAAAGACTTCAGGTTTCTGTCTTCTTCAAATTAAGAAATGGCTGATAATAAAAAAAAAAGAAGACTCCTCTGATACCGTTCGAACATAAAAATCCCTTTTAAAGTATCACTGCAGTCCAGTGATTTATCACCGTTCCTAAGGAAAATCAATAATTTTGTTTTGGCTATTCGTGTGAGGATATGTAACAACTCTCACGGCAAGACAAGTCCAGGCAGCAACGCGTGACGTGAGCAGTTTTGTGCCTTTTTTAACCTAATAATTACATTTGACTCTGATGACAAATGTTTTGTCGTAGCAGTAAATACATCTCATATTCCTGTCTGAACACGATACCTTGATTGGAGCTGTTGGAAGGGAAGCGGTCTGTTTTCTTGAGTGTGCGAAAGTGAACTTTCTTGCTGGCTTGGCTCTCCCCGTACAGACCGATCGACTGGACCTGGATGATGTAGTCCGTCTCCTCCTCCAGGTCCCAGAGAACGCAGGAGCGGCTGGTCGTGTTGACCTCCCGAATGAAGCGCTGCATGTGTCCGTCCTGCCTCTGGGTGGTGAAAGAGTGTTAGAGCTCCCTGGATTAAAATATCGAATGGGTCACATGATCAATACAGAGGGCAAGGAGGTGATGGATGCTGCCGCGCAGAAACAGAAGCCTCTAAAATTGGGTTTCAGTAACACTCAAGGCGAGTTCGTTCCCATGTAAAACAGAGGTGACCAACCAGAAAATATTCAGGCTTCTGGATAACGGCATGCTGAGTCCTTTATTATATTAACAGTTGGCGCATTATTTTCTCCATACGGGGTCTTGACTATAAATTGGTTTGTGGAGGAATCCGATTTCACATTATTTCAGCCTTGAAGCACTTTGAGAGACGAGCTCTCATAATCGAAGCCTTTCTGTTTGACCTTTCGCAAAGTTACTTTCGAAACTGTCTCAAACTCGTCTGCACTTGGAGGATCTCCAGATGTTGTTTTTTTTTTGTGTGTGTGTGTGCGTGTGTGTTTTTAATGGCCTTGCCTGAATAAGACATCTCATGCAAACAATGACTAATGCAACGATTAAACTTCCACACACACTCAAGGCAATTAGTAGGAGTGTTAAGCTGCGGTTGTATAACATGCGGAGAAGGCCAATGTCATATTCAGCTCATCAGTCACGTTGACTTTAAAAAAAAACAGTCAAATTACTGTGTGATTAAGCACAAGACTGATTACAGCTGGATGATACGTTCTTTTATTCAGTCACAGCGTTTCCCCCTATGTTAAGCCTTTAAAATCTTTTTTGTCCTCTGTGAAAAGTTAAATGCTGTTTATCAGACTTGCGCGCTTCACGCTATACTTTTGTTTTCTGCTGATTCATCGGTCATGACACATTTCATTCTCACTTCAGGCTTGAGGAGAAGCTTCTGTCAGTATTTTTCTGTTAAGTGAGGGGTAAATCGTTCAAACTCATCCAATTTTTTTCTAATACAGTAACACTCACGGGCAGTCAGGCCTGAGATACAGCAGGAAAAAAAGGATTCCTTATTAAACCTCTTGGATTGTTGGAAAATCAAAACTTTTTCAACAGTTCCAAACCAAATACTCAGTTTTAAACCACAACAGAAAAAAAAAGGACATTTTCTATATTTGAAGACTCTCTTTTGACCTTTCCGTGGCTCTCCTGATTTGTGTCAGAAGTTTAGAAATTACCTGTTGTGAGATGGAGAAGCCAATTATTATGTCTCCCTCCGGAACCTCCCAGGACACGGTTGCGGAGTCGGCTCGCAGGTGCATCACAGACACATTGACCGGCGCTGGTGGCCGATCTGCAAGAAAGTAAACAATGAGACGGAGATCTGTTAAGCCGCACGCTTTTATTGATCTTAAACTTGGACGCATACCATCTGTGTCTCAGAAGTCTCGAGCACATTTATTCATCGATCTCATCACAGGTGTTTCTGCAACTTATTATCAATGTGATTTAATGTTTCAAGGTTCATTAAGTGAATAAATATGAAAATCCCTTTAGAGCAGCAGCTGTGATCTGTAATCTTATGTGTAGTTTTAGTTGGATTTCTGCCATGTTTGGAAACAACTTCACTGTCTTCTGCTCTCAAGCTAATTAACCTTTAGGTTCATCATTCAACTGCAGTAATGTCACCATAATTACCTCACCAGGCCGGTGCTACTGGATTACTTGAAATCATTGCTGTTGTCCCCATAGGTACATGGCACATGCTGCATAAGGTCAGGCCTTCGACCGTCTCCACAGACAAGCCCAGTGAAAACAGATCATTAGTACATGCTGGGTGGCTTTTGTGTCATTTGTACTGTGTTGACAACAGCGTGTTTCTGTTTCCTCTGACAAAACAACACCTTTCCTAGACTTCCTTTTGAGCTTGAGCTGTTTACATCGAGTCTTGACACATTAAATTCACGGATAACATACGAGCGTTTCCCTTTTTTCATTCCGTCCTGCCAACAGCTCCGAGTGTCGACCCGACACAGTTTCGCGATCGCCCCACACAGACGCGCTTACGTTTCCTCACCTTGTCGCTTTGCAGCCATCGATCATGATTTGGTTGCCGGCTGACGGGCTGATTGCAAAGCGAGAACAAAGGCCCGAGAAGCAAAAAGGCAGCAGAAACAGTGGGTGACAGGTCTAATAGAGGGACCCGCACAGAGATACAGTCCGCAGGCATTCGCTCAGGTCAGATAGATGGGAAAGATGGGATTGGCTGGACAATTGGGTACCTGGAGACTTTCCTTTGGGCTTTTGTCATTAGCAAAGCTCTGATGGACTTTATGTTGTCACATACAGTAAGGGATGCTGTGTGATGAAGGTCAAGTGAGAGGGAATTGTGCTTTGTCAGGTATGAAAGGATGACAAAAAAAATCTTCCAGGAGAAAAACATGAAAGAATAGAATCCAAAACTTGTACATACATCCAATAAATATGGATTCATCCGTCCTCTTGACTGCTTTTTTCCCCACTTCTAGTCATGGAAAGCTGAAGTCACACATGAGTAGGGAAATCTGAATTGGGTTATTCATTAAAACCTTACAAAGTCGCATCAATGTAGATAGGTGCAAAGAGATTTGACACCGTCAGAAAAGATTCGCCTTGGGTAAAACTCGCACTCAGCTCTGCAGCTCATCCCACAAATGCATGTTCCTTACAAGATTTATTACCAAGAAACAACTAAGAAATAATTTCCCACTCAGTATTTCTTCTAGTTATTTATCTTCTTACAATTACTTGCAAATGCGCGTTAATGACTCAAAAAATATTACATTTCAGCAGCAATAATTATTTTCTTAAATAATGTGTTAAATACACCTCATTTTAAACTCACATACTAACATATTACTTTGAGTAATAAGGGATCATCTTTAGTTGCTCCTTTTTATGCAATGTGAAAATATATAAGGACAGATAAGAAAACTAAAGAGTATGCAAGACAGACAGTGGGATGGGAGACCTGCATTTACCTGTAATACAACTGGCAATACTTGAATGTGTTGGGAAAGAAGCATTGAGTAGGAAGGATTGACCCTGACACCTTTTTTTTTTTAAAGTTTTTTGCATGTTCGCCTCACATTGACACTGATTGGGATTTCATGTTCTCTCAGTTCTCCCTTCGGTTTCCTCTCACAGTCCAAAAAACCTTAACTCGTGACTCTGAAGTTCTCATAAGTTTGACTGTGATTATGCGTGTCTGTGGTGAACACAGCTTGTTTTGGCCCTGAGTTGAATGAAAACAATTCTAAAAATCATAATACAACAAATGCAGCTGTTCAAATGAAATTACAGCTTTCTGTTGCGTTTTGCCCCAAACTGGGCTTTATTTTGTCAGTCAGTTTGTATTTTATGTATTTCGGTGACATAAATTAGATGACAGCTCAAGGCGTGTGCTGTACCAGGACAACATTTCATCCTAAAAATGCAGTTGAGAAAATAACTCGAGACAAAAATGATGAAACTGCGAGCCATTTCAGTTGATTTGTGGTTTTCCCTCCACAGTTCCTCTTATCCCTCTCTCCTCTCCGTACATCTGTTTTGTCTCTATTCCGCTCTGTCTCTCTCACTCCTCCTTTCCTCTCTTGTGTTTCTGTCTGTTTTATCTGCTCTGCAGTCAGCGGCGGCCCGGGTGCTCGGTGCAAACGGAGGCGCTGGAGGAGATCTGGAGACCCCCGGGTCAGGCCGGGCTATCAGTCTCTGTGTGTCACCCTCATGTTCCCTATGAGACGTATGGGGTCAGGGTCAATCGCTCACGAGAAGCTCGGCTTCCCGTGGCTCCAAGAACACTCAGATTGTTTTATGGAGGGCGAGAAGAGAAGCTGAATGAGTGGACGGATTAATTTTTTTTTTTTTTTTTTTTTTTTTAAGTCTGTGACAGAAAATTAATGTTCCAGCTGTGGAGATGGTGCAGGCCTGGCTGTGGCTAACACTGGTATCAAGAGGTGGAGAAGTCATGCCTGCCTCATTTTATCCTTTTAATGAGTTTTTTTTTTTTATTATTATTATTATTTAACGGGAGCGAGTGTTGTAATGTGTTAAGATGGATGTGAAGGAGGTTAAGAGAGAGAAAGTCAAGTCTGCTTTAAGTTGTCCTTGAACTTTGGAAAGCTTTGAGTAAGTCATACATACTGTATAGTACAGCAGTAATAGCGCCACTGTCCTTCTGCTCTGACAGTATTTATATGGCCACTCATTTTGTACTTGAATTATGAACAGGCCTCTCCTACACAGTTTTTTAATAAAATCCATGATAAGAATAAGAAAAATAAAGCATCTAGGAGTGGAGGATTCCTTTCTTTTTGTAAATAATTGTTTTTTCATATTCGTAATGGAGGCAAATGAAAAAGATAAAATAAACTTGAGTACAAACAACTTAATTGATGACTGCAGACAATTTTTATAACATTATTATTTTAGAATAGGGCAAAATGATGGAGGCCAACTGTCAAACAAAAGTGCTTGTTGTGAGTGTAGAAAGGTGTGTTCATGTGCTTGCGTGTGTTTGTGTATAAATTATATATTTGATACCTGTAAAATATAAATATTTATGTCATTTTTTTGTATGCATCCATGCATACATAAATAACTCTTTAAGTGTGTCTATGCTGTGTGCATTAGCAAGTAATTAAGAAACGTGGAGAAGCAAAGCGTGATGAATAATCAAAAGGCATGGAGGGAAAAATTGAAGGAGTTGAAAAGGGTAACAGGCTTCACTGTATGCTAATATCACTGACATTCAGCATCATTACATAACTGCAGTAGCAAGTAAGAAAATTATTAAAAGTACTGCCACTAGCGTTCAATATATATTAAAATGTCAATGATATGAATAAAACATAATTTGTTGCAGCAAATACACATACTATTTTGTCTGTGTGTGCATGTATTCATGCATGCAAAAATCATTATTTTTTCCTATTTAAATTGTAAAGTGTGTCTGCGCTGTGTGCTGTGTATCGAGTAATTGCAAAGTGTCCAAAAAAAAATGCTTTGAGATGAATAATCCAAAGGCGTGGAGAGCAAAGTTGAAGGATTTGGGATGAAGAGGTAACAGGCTGTATTATGTGCTAATGTTGTTGACATTCAGCATCATTACATAATTGCAGAGGCAAGTCATTCAGTAATCCCTCCAAAATTACTTGCGTGCGTGCGTGTGTGCATGTGCACGTGCATTATTACTTGAATGTCACATTTGTCAAATTTTAATGAAATCTTGTCTTTAGCTGACAAAAGAAAAGCATGAAGCTCCGTTACATTTGCACTGTAGTTGCAGAAAACTCTCACAGAGACACAATAGTTAACATCAGTTGTGCAAATCTAATTGTTAAATGAATATATCTAATTCAAAGGACTGCATTTGACTTGATTTCCTCCTCCAGTGAATGTTCCGGTTCAAAATCAGATGCAACATTTATCTACGACAGGACACGCTCGTCGCTCTTGCAGCTCATTGTCCTTTAGGTAATGGGGGTTACAGGCAGACATGCATGGACAAAAAAGCCGCCAGTATCTGTGATGCATCGTCTGCGGATCATTTAGCGGTGATGGAGCAAGTGACAGCTCAGTTAAATCCGGCCATGAATCATCGCTAATGTATAAGTGTCCTCTTCCTATATGATGCTGTTTCCATTAGAGGCAGTTGAGTGGGACAAGTCTATTTTGAAACTGAAGTGCACGAGTAGAGCGACTACACAAAATAAAGGATCGCACAATGCGGCGTTCACTCGTTTACAATGCGTAGAAGCTCGTGTCGAGGAATAAAAAGTGGTTCTCGTGCTTTCAAAGCTCAATCAGACTCCAGATGTGGTTTTCAAACAGTCCAATCACTTTCTTGCTGCTCTTCTCCGGCTTGTTTGACGTTCCCTTCTGCAGTAATAATCATCACTGCAGACACTCCAGTATTTGTCATGTGCCACGCTTCTTGAGTGAAGCCCCACTTCGCACAATGCATGATGCAAGATTGGAAATCAAACAGGTCGCAGCCACTCAGGCGCGTGTCGGTGCAAACAAATGGTGAGCCTCCTCTCGGGATGCGGGAGCACTGCCAGCATGAATGATAGCATGTAGCCAAGAGCCACGCGCATTAGCTCCTCCCAATCTAACCCGAGTGCACGCTGAGAAATAGTGCTGCTGGATCTCTGAATGGCTGACGAGCCACGTGGAAAAGAGCCCAGCTTGAAATCACCGGAGTGTGTGAAGGGCTGTGGCATCCTTTATTTTGACCTCTATATTTGCTTGTGCGGCACAATTGCCTCTTTGTTTATTGGCTGCCTTCACAATTCACAGTGCAAGAAGACAAGAGTGATTGAAGATGTTTTTATGGTCAAATAAAAATTGTTGATTTATCGCACTGAGTCAGCCTCTGCGGCGTTTGATCAGAGACTACCTTGTGTAAAAGTGACACACTGATTAAACAAAAATGTAGAAGTGAGAGGTGAATAAGTAGAAAATAAGGCATCACTGCCTCTGTCAGATTCACCAGGAGAGTGATTTGATGTTCAACACGCCAGTTCTCTTTTCCTGTTCCCTGAGACATTTCTGTGCTCAGGCTGTGTTTCTTTTTTTCTTTCGTACGCCTCTTGAAGGTTTCGAGTAACTGCGCTCAAAAGCAAGCCAGCAAGTTGTCACTTCTGCATCGTGGAGCTTCAGTTAATTCACCAAATGAAAGTCCTTCAAACCTGTAATTATGTTATTTAAACTTGTTGAAGTGACGGAGCAATGTGGACGTCAGACATCGTGAGTCTGAGACTTGATCATGTGATCATCTGGTTTGATTCGACAGAAGGATTAAAATGGATGCCCCTTATTCCTGATACAACCTGAGCAGCTGGGGGCAATCAAAATCCGCCCTGCACGCTTTAAAAGGCGGCAAAATCCAGCTTATTCATTTATTCATTTTCTTTCATTTCTTTTGAAGTCATCTTAATTGAGTTCATGTCAGACATTTTTGCCATCTCGGCTATAGAGATGCATTCTGAATAAGGAAATCGGGTCTTTTCTGGAGTTAATTGGGGAAATCAATTACACTGTGCCACCATCATTCATTCCACACGATTCACATGGAACAGATAAACTCTTCTTTGAGGCCAGTCGTGCAATAAACTGTAGTTTTAACATCATCTTTCAGTAATAAAGACACTTTTTTCTTGGTTACAATTCAAAACCTCCATTTGAAGACAGGACCTGGTGCATGAAACTGTGATTTGACTTTATTCATTTAGAGGACAGAAGCTGCAAGTGGTTGATCGGTTGGCCTAGCAACACAGTAATAATCTCAGAGGTGCATATTTTGTGATTCCTCAAGCATATAAGTGAAAGGCGAAGTGATGATTTACTCGAGATGGTCTTTTTTTCTCAGTATTTTTAGTCATGTTTCAATTACCTCTGAGCTAGTGACAGTTTGACTGGATAAAATAATCCCTTTTTAATACTTAGAATGTCTTAAACCCACATGATGTAATATATTTAGACACATTTCCTTTGTAAAATTAACTCTTCATGTCCCTTAAATTTTGATTTGTTGTCCAGTTGATCTTCTAAAAGCTTCATCTGAATCTCTCATCCTCTGTGGTTTAAAATTTCAATGTTTTACTCTGCGCAGCAGGATGTTGTCTGTGCCTGAATGCCCCCGTCATCCTGATTTCACAATCTCGCTCGCCCTCGTATTGCCTTGGAACGCCAACTTGTTTGAACCCTGAATCTATTCCCCACTGCGTACGTCTGCTTCACATGTGATGCCACGTGCGATGAATGACGATCAAATGCAGCACGGCGAAGGAGCCGCGTTGCAGATGGAGGTTATCCATCCAGGCGTGGTTTTACTCGTATGCTTTCCCCCCACATATTCCAGATCGTCCTGGCAATTACACGGGCTCTCACTGTCCCTTTCTTTAGATACACTCGCACTTATCTCTCACAGAGGCCGTGGAGCAGTGGAGACACCAGATGGGACTAGGTGCCTGTGTGAAGTTAATCATTTTATAGACCAGACCTCAAAGCTTTTCAGTTACAAGCTAATAATACTTCCCAAAACTATATAACTACCAAATGCATGAGTGGATTTAAGAACTCTTTACAAGGTTTTTAGCCTTCGTTTTTATCATCTTCTGTGGGTGTTCATTGGCCACACACAAATCCAAACAAGACACCAACAAGTGTGAGTCACTGAAAAATACTCAAAGCACTGAATTTAAAAAGAATATGCCCCCTCTACACACACACACATGTACACACACACGCACGCCGAGCCAGTTGTGTGTGCATGAATCTTGTTTTTCAGCACACTCTATGTGACAGCATATGAAATTATGTTGACGTGAGCAAATATTTGCTATCACTTTAATGGATCCAGCTGTAATGCAGAACATCTATTTGTCAAGAATGTGTCAGCAGGTTTACGAACAGCATATTGCCAATTTGAGGAATGATATGAGTCTTGCCATACACTAAATCCAATAAATCTTAATTTATGTTTATGTCTGAAGCTCTGCTTGGGCCTCACGCAGGGTTCACTTTGTATTCAGGAGGTATCTGAATATAAATGTAGAGACCCAGCATTTTGGTATTTCTTGTTAACCTGTCCACAAACATGATGGAAATATGCAATCAGATGCCACATGAGAGCTTTTGCCTTCTAGTTTAGAGAGGGCGCATCATATTTCTGATTGAAAATCATTAAGTAAGAAGATATTCTCACTGGTAATCTGTGTTTATTAAAATCTCAATGAAACCTATAAAACATAATTCAGCGCAGCAAATGTTTATCCTATTTTGTTTGTGTGTGCATGCATCCGTGGATTCATAAATCAATTATTTTTTCAATTTCAATTTGAAAGGCTGTCTGTGCCGTGCACTTCAGCGAGTAATTATGAAACACGTGGAAAAGCATGCTTTAAGATGAATAATCCAAAGGCGTGGAGTGCAAAGTTGAAGGATTTGGAATGAAAAGGTAACAGGCTTCATTATACGCTAATGTTGGTGACATTCAGCATCATTACATAATTGCAGAGGCAAGTCATTCAATAACCCCACCTAAGATACTAGTGTGTGCGTGTGTGTGCGCGCGTGTGTGAAAATTTAAAGGACAATCTCGCCACGAGGCAACACAATTCATTAAAAACCTCTTCTGAATGACATGTCATTGCAAATCCCACAGTCTCATAGCACGCATGGCTCTGGCATTAATTTGACATTTATTTTCCTTCCCTTTGAAGCTCATCGCAACAGCCAAATTTATATTTATGAGTGCCATGTGTATTATTATAATTGAGGCTGTTCCTGCTCTTGACAGCCTCATACCAAACTCCACTGACATCGGAGATGCCTCTTGCATCTCCCATGTCAGTGGGGAACATTAAAAAGCTCTGAATATTTATCTCAGGCAGACAGAACACACACCCGCAGAAAAAGTGAAGTGCCAATCTGATTCTTTCAAGGCGCTATCACATGTAGGACTCAGTTCCCTTGAGAGATGAGGGTGGAAGTGATAGAGGTAGACAGCCCGATAAAGAGACAGCAGCACTGAGGGTGCATGAATGCAGAAGTACAGGAGGCTTCCTTTGCTGGTCTTGTTAATCAAGCAATGAAAAGGCTGTATAAATATTGCATTTGCATTCACGCAGATGAGAAAACTAAAGCAAATGAGAGCTGATTTCTTACTTGAGCTTACTGAAAGCAGTGTTTGCCCCGCAACTAGTGTTTCTGGCACATATTGATTTAATGACATAAAAACTGCATTCTAAAATCAACAAAAATAACTTCACTGGTAGGCTGATTAAACTTCCCAAACATTTAAATACAATGTGTTTGCTAAACCTGCATTAAGGTCAGTTATTTAGTTAACTTTTCATTTTTTTTAATGGAAAAACAGGGGGGAAAAAAACAAACAAAACCAGCAAATGAACCAGAGTGAGCTGCAACCAAATTATTTTAATCTGCCAGTTCCAAACAATGGCAGCCTGAAACAAAAGTGGGGTCATGTGATGCATGAACAAATGTTTGTAATTGCTTTGAAATACCCCAATTGTGTAAGATTCTATCAATAAATAGCCTTTTAAAACAGACTTCACTTCTCTTATTCTAGATGATTCTAAGAAGCAGCCACACATGGTGGAGGAAATATTTTTTTTTGCCCATTTCAACATATTTTCAGTCTTCACAGTGTTCAAACAAGTGTTAATGGGTGTGTGTGTGTGTGTGTGTGTGCTGAAAATGCAAAGCACCTCTGAGCATTAGGAAATATCTTCAGTTCATCCCATGCATAAAATCCTAAACAATAGTTTGCCTAATGGCGCATTTAATAGAGGTACAAAATGCACAATTGGTTTGACTCCTGTGCAGGAGAGGTTCATACTTACTTGCTCCAACCAAGAACATGTCGCTGCCAAAAAGCAACAGGACGACGGAGTTGACCAAAACAAGCAGTCGAGCCATGCCTTGGTGGATATGTTCGTTCTTCTTATATTGAAACAGAAAAAAAAGGAAACCCCACAAAGATCTTAATCTTGAAAGCAGTTCATTTCTTTTAATAGTCCCGGAATTCCTCTCATGAATGAATGGAATGATGAATGAAGGGTTTTTGCTCAGTCAGAGGGTAAAATACGGTACGAACGATGTCTTCAGAAACATTTCGTCTCGCTCAGAGGGTTTAATAAATCCACAAGTCCTTCATCCATGCTCGGCCGCGGACCGGGTGTCCGTCTTTTTAGACGCGTCGGCTGAGATCGCGGACCTCCATCGTCCCCGGGATCAGTGGTCGTCTGGCAGGTCGAAGGGAAGGTGAGGCTCACAGCAGCAGCCGCAGCGGCGGCGGCGGCAGCGGCAGCGCGGTGCTCGGTCCCCTCGCGGGCAGCGGGGACGCCGTGAGGCGGTTCAGCACCATGGACAGCGCCGCAAGTTTCCACACTGACGCTCCGCTCACTGCTCACCGCCTCCCATGTCTTCATTCACGGGGTTGGTCATCCTGCGGTGCTTCCCGGCAGCAGCAGCCCCTCTCACACACACTCACACACTCAGAGAGAGAGAGAGAGAGCTCCCGGGTTCCTGACACTTCAGATTAATCATCCACGTGTCATGAAAGCAGAGCTGCGGCCAGACGCGCCTACCTGAGCCGCCAACCACTGCGCGCGCGTCTGAGCGTGCTTCTCTTTCAGCCGGCAGCGCGTGTTTACCGCAATAGGCGAGAGAGGATTGCTGTCAGTTCACCTTGTGTTTTGATGGCAGGTAAACCGTTTGTCAGATATGCTCAAAGTCTGGCTCCCTGGGCAGTCACAGCCCAAGGTCAGCTTGTGTACGGGCCACACTCAGCCTGCGCGACAGATCTCAAATTTATCCTCATCCTGATGTCAACATCATTTTTTTTATTATTTTTTTTAATCTCTAAACTACCATTAAAAATGATTCCGTGCACTGTACATTTTGACATTTTTGCCTTGCATTGTATCTGGTGCTCACAAACCACAAATTGAACATCAAACAAACATCATGAAAATGATTTGCTTCTGAAAAGGTGTTGTGGGAGCTACCAGGCAACACGCCCGGGTCCAAAAAGACACAACTACCATCCTTTGGAAAGACATCAATTTGACCATTTATTCATCTTGTATTGAATTGGCCATATTTGACAACCATGTTTTTCTTACTGCACCTCCTCTGATGGCATAATCATTGGATTCAGGTGTTTTAATGAAGAGAGAAATCCAGCCATCCAAAACTAGGGTTGCATAATACATAGAAATTGTGATTCAGCCTTTGCTGTTTGAATCGTACTCAGTTCTGTGCTATGCGAATGGAATGACGTCAGGAAGAGCAGAGTTTGGTCACCTGTGGATAGCTTTGTACAGAAACTCAAGAGGGTGGAAGGCACCAATTACCTTCACATGCATGTTTTTGGACTGTGGTAGGAAACCGGAGGAAACTGTGTGGCAAGATTGCCAAACGACTGCGCCGCTTCTATTCAGTTAGTATCATTCCAAAAATGTAAACAGGCTCTCAAATGTAGCCCCTGAGAACAGCTTGAACAAGTCTGCCTTACATCATACATACACAAATTATAGCCTGTCATATCTGCTGCCGCCTCCTCCGTTCACTAAACTGAATGCAAAATGATTAGCATGGAGAGTTTTATTCCACCGGTGCCCCTGTGGTCTGTACACAACCCCAGCAGCGGCAGGTCGATGTGCCTCTCACCCATCATACACTGTGCAGCGCCCCTAAGACACACCATGTAATCAGGAAGATGAATCATGCTGATAAGCTGAGTGCACTGCCTCATGGGACAAGCGTTTCAGGGCAGATTGCTTGTCTGTGGAGAATCTGCCAGCACTGTCAGGCCACTGCAGTCTTAAACAAAGCCAACAAATGTTTGGAGGGGCTACTTCTAAAAATCATTCAGAATAATGGACATATGATCATGTAGCGTCGACAAGAAAATGCAATAAAAAAATAACACTTTTAGGAATTTAACATTTCTTTATTTTGTCTCAGCTCTCCTAAGTTAATCACATGCTCACAACCTGATTCATGGTCAGGAACAGATTGTTTTACCCCTTTCTGAGGTGTTGCCATGGCTTCTGTGTGCTCACCAGTTCTCAGCGAGCCAGAGCAAAGAGAGGAGAATGAAAAATGACGTTTAAACCTGATATTAGAGTTACCATGACAGCTGTCTATTTAGAGCTGACATTTCTGTGGCATTTATTTGAGCGTTTTCTTGACAAAGACACTGAAATATGGTTCGGTGGAATGCCTGGGTTTATGTACAAGCCCGCTCCTGTCAAAAGTCAATATAAATATAGAAGTTTAACTGTGATATGAAGGTCGCTGTAAACTTCTTTAGTTGTTATAAACAAATGAAGTCAATGTCAATGTTAGGATCCTTTCAGTCATTTATGAAGCTCGGCTGTCTGTCTCTTTTTCTTCAGGCTCTCGTCACTTTAAGCTGGATTGTAAATGGACAAATAAGAATATAGGAAGACATCGTTGGCTAAGAGTAGAAGTAGATTTGTGCTCAGAGGTCTGCAGGTTTAAATCCCACTACTGACCAGTCACCACTGTGAGTCCCTGAACAGCACCCTTAACCCACAGTAGTCCTTTAGATGTGATGGGTTGAGAAATAATAACAATAAAGGACAAAAAATAACAATTTGGCAAAAAAAACATGATCATTTTCAAATTGTGACGTGTTTATATAAGTGAAATATACAATATCCGATCAACTACAGCTGTCACTTCCTGGAATATACTCAGTATTTCACCTCATAGAACATGAGTCAACAGCTGAGTCTATTCATTTGTGTTTGTAATATTTCTGTGCTTTTCTTTTCAGTGTTCCATGCTGTACAGTTTTACCTCGTGAGTCATGATGCAATTCATTGCTCACCAGGCTTTCAAGCTACACAGTTTTCCCAAACAATTTAAAGTTACACTCTGCACTGGAGAAGACATGGACAAGGCAACTAGCTACCCTGATGCCCACACTTTTGTTTGTTCTCTCATGTTGTGATGGGGCAATGTTAATTTCAGGGACGTTTGAACCAGGTGTCAATTAAAATGAAAATGCAGGGACATACGCAGTCATTTTCATTAAATTAGATGCCACGAAACCTTCCGTTAGATGCATTTGGGCATAATTTTCACTTCCGGTAGTGAGCATTAAATTTTTGCCACCTTCACAATGACCAAAGTTGCATGAATGCCACCCATTGTGAGTTCAGTCAAACAGTCACATTTGTGGACAACAACATTATTTGTCAGAATTTAGGAAAGAAAACACAAAAAGAAAGGTTATTATAGATATTGTTAAATCAAATGACGTGCTTTTGCCTCACTAATATTTTAGGATTGCAGGATTTTAGGATGACATCTCAATAATAAGCTAATAAAGTTAGTTAAACACTAAAGCAATCCCAGCTCCAATTAGAAAAGTAAGTTGGAATGAAAGATGCTAGAAAAGTAACATCGGCTTTTAAGTTCAGAGATTGAAATATAGAACTTGGAGTGGAGAAATAAAATGGTACACTGTGCGCACTGAAAGTGTAACTCAAACCGGCGTGCCTTTATGTTTGCATAGCAGCACACAACATGCTTTTTAGATGCAGTGGCTGTAATTCATTCGGATTTTGTACTGTGTTGTTTGTTTGTTTGTTTTTTTAGCATAATTACCTAACAGCACCAGTGGTTCCCCTGCTGATCTACTGTTCATTCCCTCGGAGAGAGGCTTCCTTTATTCTGTGCATAGCCATGGTAAAATCCTGCTAAATGAATTCAAGCTGCGTGCCTGAAATATGCAGTTCACTACAATAAATGGATTTCTTTCCGTCAGTGTGACAGCAGTGTTCGTGACTCTTTATTAAGAGCCACCGGCAACACAGATGCTTTTTTTCTAGAATATTGAAACACGAGCGAAGTACTTTATACTTTACAGGGAAATGTGGCTGTGTTTCTCGTGGCATCAGGTTGCCTCAGTCTCTCATATTGAGTGTTCTCACTAGTTGCAGTTTTCCATTCCTGTGATTTGGAAAAAAAAACAAAAAAAACATAATAGCTCTTCAAATCTTTGAACTAATGTCTTTTATTTCTTCACATTATATTCAACTGATTTTTTCCCGCAGCCACATTCTCTAATGAGCCCAAACACCCACTGACATGCTGCTCTGAATATGTAAATTTCACCAGCCTTCAAGCAAGATGTTGCTTATCGGTTTTCATTATTGCAACTGACTCCCCCACGGTAAAGCGGCCTCTTTTTTCCCCCAGTATGTTTGCCCAAGCTTGCAGAGTCAAAAGCCGCTGATTTAGACCCTGCGACCCCCCTCTCCTGTCTCTGATTTGCCTAAAGATTATAGCAACGCTTTAAAAATAAAAGCTTGGGGCAGGTTTGTTGTAGTTTTCCCAGGTCTAAATTGCAGAAAGTGTTTGATAATGGTTTTATGTGACACGTCAAAGTGCAGCCCAAACACCGCATGTGATTGTTTATGCATATAAATGATCCCATCTTGTCTCTGTGTTTTACTGCAGTTAGTTTATTGCAAAGGATGCTATTTCCAGTGCAATTATTGGCGACTCCGGCACAGAATAGATGTGTCTGACTCCTCCAGTTTGCAGGTAATCCTGTCTGAGTGTTAATACACAGGAGTTTGGTGCAGCTGCGGATCCGATGGCAGGTGGGCGGCTGGTCTTTACATCGCAGGAGCCGCGGTTTGATCCTCGCCTCTGCATGTACATGGGCTGAGCTGTCATAGGGTAAGACTGAATGCCGTATCTCTCTTAATGGCCGGTGAAGACCTTCATGTTACCGCTGGTGTGCGAGGGGGTGAACGGCTGTGAAAATGTAAAGTGCTTCGAGACCACTAGGGCGAAATAAAAAGGAATGTATGTAGAGAGTCCTCCATTTGAAATCACACCAAAACAGCAGCGACATTTATACTGTGGTTGTTAAACACGTCTTCACATACACCGCCTGCTGCTATACTGTAAATCTTCCTATGGACGGCACCAGCCGTCCTGTTCAAACCATAAACACGTCAAAAATTCAAAGAAAAGACAAATCTGCTGTAAAACTGATGGAAAATCAATGGGGCTCATTCCTCCTTCACGCTCTCAGAAGAAGAGGCTTTACACATCTATAACCGTGTCACCTTCACAGTATCTTACCGATTCAGTTATCTTAAAGACGATGTTTTATACAGGTGGAGCCTTAAAAAGCTTGTGTTAATTTATCCTTGAACGAAGTGAAAGAGCAGAGGATCTTTTAAAAAGCAGAAGGTCATTTACAACCTCCGAGGGCTTCACACCTCTATTACCCCACCTGCAGTCTGTACAACGCCAGCACCAGTTAGTTTAAAAACTTCGACAAGTTCCCCTGAAGGGTCAAATGACCAGAAATAGCTTCAAGTGGCATTAAGATTCAGGATGTTAATTGCTTGGCGTTATGTGCCAAATTAAAAATTATATATATAAATAAGGAGAAGATAGAAATATGGCAAGAATTTAACAAGCGGGCTGCAGAGGCGTATTTCTTTATGGTTCATTTGGTCCATTCTCCTGATGACTCCCAAGCACTTACACTCAAGTATTAAAACTGGCTGAATTATATTGGATAACTCTATCCAAACTCCAAAAAGCTTTCCTGCTTGTGTATAGTATATAAGTGTGAAGAGTAACTGATCAATAAGTGAAATGAAGTTGGGAAGAAAAACACTCTGCAAGCCAAGACAGAGCTGCTTAGTTTTTATTGGACTTTTCAGAAATAAGGCAGCACTAAGTGCTTTTACACAAGATGGCAGGGCGAGAAAGCGGTTTGCACTTTCACCTGACAGGAAGACTGTTCCTGGTGTGAACCCACACGTTTGGGCTGTGATTAGATGCAGTTCTGCTGGTGCTTAGACTGTCTGAATTAACTGTAGGCTTGATTAAGAGACAGGCGATCTGTCCTGGATGCATCCCGCTGTTTGCCCCTAATCTGGAAAAAGCTGTCAAAGAAACTGATAAAATACTACTTTCAACATAATACAGGATATGAGAGTCAAGGTGCCGTGCAGCATCTATCCATTCACCTTCTAAACCAAACTGCGTAATCTTATTCAGGTCTCAAGGTGCTGGAGCCACTCAAGGCTTTGGGTGAAATCCATCACAGGTCAAATACTGAAAAACAGACAATTTAGAGTCACAATTTGACCTCAAATGTCCTAGAAAACTTTAGAAACTCCAGTATAATTCCTTACAGACATGCTTAAATAATCACATCCAGTTTTATATTACACATTTACACCATGGAAGCATAATCTCTGCACTTTTTTTAATACGCTTTATTCTTGTTGTTCCAATTTTTGTGAGAGAATGTCAAAAAAAAAAACAAACAAAAATAAACTAAAGTAGGAAGAAAGTGTCAGCCTCCCAAGGTCAAAGCCACATATATGAATATTTACATTGCCACCAGGTCCATGTACCACTGTGAGAACAGACATGGTGACAGAAGGGATGTAAAAGTAGGCGGGGGCGCGGCGCCGCATACTGATCAGGGATGATGAGCGCTTTCTGTTAGTGAGCTGACAAAAGATTTGTATTTGCACGACATGGGATGTCATGTGTTACGCAAGCCTGCAGCTGTGTTTTACCGCCCAGTGAAAGGTTCATGTGATTACACGGCGTTCATTTCGCTGCGAGATGAATGCTCCCACTCATAAGAGAAATAATGAATTAATCTTATTTCTTCATGATCGACTGTTCACAGAAGCGATGCCGCGGTGCAGACAGATAGTCTGAGCGGTTGCATTTCAGCGTAGGCCTGCGGTATCCTTCAGTACTTTGTACTGCACCAGTGCACCTATGATTACATTTCTCCGTAGTTACCGGCGGTGCCCTTGACTTATCAATGGGGGGACGACCACGGTGGTCTATTACCAGATACCTTTGGAGGCGGTGGTGTTGCAGCGGCTGCTGCCTTTCTATTTCACGCAATAAAATAATGGACAGGGTCTCATCAGTCAAAAGAGAATATCAGTCTAGTAGATGGTTTCTTAAATCCTTCCAAATCAAGCCAACGGAAGAGCTTGCAGAAATTTCCCTGTCTTGGTGTAAAGATTTCTTTTGTATTGGCTTCATCAAAGACGATTTCATCAACACTCAGGGTTGCAGCTTGATGCTGCTCATTGATCAGAAAATAAATTCAGTCAATCATTTCAGTCTAATATACCAAGTCTCCCTCTCTCTCTCTCTCTCTCTCTCTCTCCCTCTCTCTCCCTCCCTCTCTCTCTCTCCACTAAGCCCTCACTCTTCCTAATTAGTCCACCTCCTCAAGGACGTTGATTTCAGCTCAAACGTGTGTGTACTCCCCACAGTTATCGATGTGCATGACAGTATTCTCACTCATTCAGTAACATAAAAAAAAAAAAAAGGTTTCTTTGATCCAGAAGGGCTGACTGGCTTTTTTTTTTTTTAAACAAGAGACTTGCCGCCGTCATCATGAATTTATTCCTCAGGGAGTAAACCAACAACGCAGATGTGTTGATTTCATCCTATCCTCCATTTACATGCATCCAAGTCTTGTGACAAGAGCGATTATTTATTCTGTCCCGTTTATTTTTTTTCTAATCGCAATGAACTATGCGTTCATATTTTGTTACTCCGTCACTTTCAGCATGACGGTCCCTCTGCAAATCACTGGCATCACTTTGTGGCCAGTGCTTCAACAAACAGATCCATAATGATCCCATTTAGGAGCATTATTATTCTGCAGACGTGTGCCATGCCAGATATTCACACAAACATATGACTTTATGGTGGCTTAATGTTACAGTATGTTCACAAGTTCAATGGAAACTTTGCCCACCGTTTGTCGCTGACAGCCTGGGCTCGGTGGATTTATTAGACCTCTTAAGTTCCGCTGCCTGTTGAGTCTGAATTCAATAAAGCAATAAAATAGCATGCCGTAAAACCAAAACAAGATGCTAACACTCTGCCCACAGCTGATAGAGTCCTGCAGAGTGAGGAGGCAGTTTGCTCCGGGTATGTCATGATGACCAAAACTCCGTTCGTGCACACAGCCATTTGATGGGCTTTTATTATTAAAAATAGATGAGAGCAGCTTTGAGGAAGCATGAGGGATAAAACACAGCCGTCGCGGGCAGTCTCCGTTTGTCATCCCCCCCCGCCCCCCGATGGGCCCTGAATAACATAGAGCAGTTTTTACACACAAGCCTTCATTTTATGGAGTTCAGGAATAAATTTCAGCTCAAATAACAATTATAAAACCATGCAAAACCCATCATGCAAACAAAAAGAGAAAAATGACTCCAAGTTATCGCTCTTTGCTTACGGATGCTCATTTTGCAGTGCGTTATGTGAGCGTCTGTCATCGTTGGAGAGCCCTCATATCTACTGCAGCAAACACTTGTGATTGATTAACTCCATTAAATCAATGACATCAAAGCCCAAGAGGAGGATGGGTGGAAAAAAAAAAAAAAAAACATGTTCATATGGAGCATTATGCCAAGTGAGCGCCATTGAAAACATCATTGGAAGATCAAAGTGCATCTCTTTTCATCAGCGGAGATGCGCGAGTTGTCTTCCCAGAGGACAGTGCGGGGTTATCGTCAACAAAGGCTAATGATGTGTTGCTTTCTGCAGGGATCACTCATTAATCTGTGTGGGAGCCGCCGTCTCTTGTCATGATTCCTCTGAGGCGCCGGCGTTGCGCAGGAGGCGGAGAAGAGGACGGTTTGGCCTTCGCAACCTTTACCCCGCGTGTCTTATCGTTTGACGGCGGGGTGTCTTAACGCTGTGGGTTAATGATGTTTCTTTAACTTCATCTGCTGACCCGTCCTGTGCATGTGCTGCTGAAATCTGGTCTCTTGTTTGCTGGTAACTTGTTAACGGGTTCGGTAATGTGAGCTGAACTCCATCATCTTCTATACTCCATCTGATCTGAAGGTCATGGGGCACTGAAGCTGACAAAAGGCTAAGACACCCTGAGCAGGTCATTAATCCGTCACAGGGTGAACAGAGAGACGGACAAAACATTTTTTATCCTAATAAAATCACAGATTTGGCCTGATCTGATTGCATCCAATTATAATAAAACATCTGATTGAGTGTTTGGATTCTATTAGGGAACATATATCCTCAAACAAATAATAGTACATTTAAGACTAGTACATAATACACAATTCAACCATTGAATTTAGCAACTGCTGGTATGTTTCCCAGCCTTACTCTTGTCAAACAAATTAACCTTTCCTTTCTTTCAGTTCACACACAGACTGTGTTAAAGCGCCCATAAGCAAAGTACTGTGCACATAAAACTAGTCTGTAAAGTTAGAAGGTCATATTTCCGATACTTATTGGAAAACAACATTTTATATGGTGGAGCCTGCCATCGTCCACAGCCGTCCGTCTCTCCGTGGCCGCCCTGCGACGAACTGGTGACCTGTCCAGGATGCACCCTGCCTTCACCCAGCCGGTGGTCGACTTAGCGCCCTGCAGACCTGAGTTTGATAAAACACTTCAGAAGAAGAACGGATGCAGTAACAGCATGACTCTTGATTTCATAGTTAAATGTTCTTTTTTTTTAAATTTCAAGCTTCTTGGAGGTTGACAATAAAGATCTGCGTCTCCTAAATGATGAAGAATTACTTCAAGATATATTGAAAGTTAAACAATTAGGGTGATAAAGGCTGGATGCATCCAGATTAGTGTGATACAATCAGTGCGTGACAGGCTGGCTAGCAGTCTGAAACATCTGATTTCCGTGTAATTACTCAGACCACCATGCATGCAATCTGCGGGGTTGCACACAGTTGGAAACTTCATTGCTTTAACAGCAGGATTGATGGTTGACCACAGTCAGATTAATGAGTTTGTGGTCAAAGCTGCAATCAAGAAATAAAAGTGTGATGAGAAAAAGATTTCATCCTTCTCTATTATTCCAAGGAAAAAGTATTACACAAAATAACCAGTGTACTGACATTGTTTCAGCACAGTCTGATGTTTCATTGTATGTTTATATTTTTATGAAGTGTCCTGCAGTATAATTCACATTACAGCTCCTCTTGCAGTTCATGCTCTATCACAGAATGTAATGCAGTGTGACACTGACCTCTGCAGGATGGCTGCAGTATAAAAGCATCTGCGGCACAGTGCAGCTCAGCTTTAATGTTCATATATTGATCTGCATCCAGATATATCCACAGAACAGCGTAAATATATGGAGTAATGAATGAAACTATCAAAACTTCCTGTTTGGTGTATTGCATTAAAGAGTTTGGGTCAATGAATCGCCTCTTCTTGTTGGGTCTGTTAAAAATTCTCCAAAGTTGAATTTCAGTATCGATGAATAACGTTGATACAACAGTATTTCTGTATATTGTTAAGATTCCACAGTTTTGATAATCCAACAGGAAAACCTATCCACACAATCATCCTGAAGTTCTTTGTCATATTAAACATAGTTTTGATTTATTTCTGTGATGCAAATGATTGATTTGTATTCACCCCCAACCAAAATAAAAAAAGAAATAATTTTACATTGTCATTTGATCAAAGCTTTTTTATTAATCAGAACAGAAAGGAAAGGCTTTCTTCAAAATTCCTTCAAAAGCCTTGAATACTAAACAAACATTTTCCCAGCAGACAGAAATATGTGAAAAAAATCCACCAATTTAGCATGTGAGGGTTTTTTTTTTTTCTGGCTCCTGTGGCATCCGAAGAACGCTGAATCACACTTCCTGTTTCCTGTCCATTTAGGAAATGGTGCGTTTTAACCCTGGCTGCTCTGGCTGTCCCTCTCTCTTATCTTAAAGACACTGTCTGGGCCCCCCGGGACGGTGGAGTTATAGGAATAGATAAACCTCTTTATTCTGTAGTTCTAGGTTTTGTCCTGCTTTTTTCTCTGAACTCATATAAATGTTCACATACAGAACATTTTAACTGGTCTCTTATTCATCACAGTGCTTATTATTATTATTATTATTATTATTATTATTATTATTATTATTGTTATTATTATTATTATTATTATTATTATTATTATTATCATTATCATTATTATTATTGTGATGTTTAAAAAATGGTAAAAGAAAAGTTTCTCAGTATATGTCCAACATTTTAACACGTTTGTATTTGTAACATTAAAAAGTTAAATTAAATTGATTAAAAAAAAATACAAAAAAGTGTAGCTTTTTCACAATAGCATAGCATGAATTCGGATTTCTTTTCTTTAAAGCATATTTCTCTAAATATTTGCCGCGTAATGGTTGACATCTTAAAAAAGAAGAAGAAAGTGCTAAATATTGTGCATGTATTTGTCAGGCTGCTCATTTCTGTACCGTGCAGACAGGTGTGTGTGTGTGTGTGTGTGTGTGTGTGTCACTGTACCTGTGCTGATTTTCCACCGTCATGCACGATCGGTATTTGTATTTCCGGAAGGTTTTATAACATGTCTCAACAAAGTTGATGGCTTCCACTTAAAAATTCTTAGCTGAAGTATCATCAGTCTCATTTATTTTTTTTAATCTCAGATTTTAATGCACGAGAGGAGAAATCCTAAATGGCTCTGTCCTTCTCAGTTATTGGAGGATTGATTTCATCGGTGGAGATGTTCGACCGCTCCTTCCTTCATTCAGGCGTGACACATCTCTTCCGATCGTCTTCGTGTCTCTGGGTTCATCAGCAGGAAACACTTCTTCGTGTGTAATCATGGCTGCATCTCATATTGTCCTTCCGTAGCAATGAAGAAGTCGTTGAGGATGTTCTGCAGGAAATCAAACGTGGGCCGGTCCTCGGGCTTCTCTTTCCAGCAGTTCAGCATGATTTCATAGAGTTCCTCAGGACAGCCGTCCGGACACGGCATCCTGTACGACCGGTCCAGGCTCCTGATCACCTCCGGGTTGGTCATTCCTGGTGAGACGACAGGAAATGCTCACATGTTGGACTCAATCCATGCAAAAAAAAACATTTCAATTATTAGCATGTGGAGGGCTGTACCTGGGTACGGTATTCTTCCATAAGTCACCACTTCTGTCAGGAGGATCCCGAAGGACCAGACGTCTGATTTGATGCTGAATGTGCCGAAGTTGATGGCCTCTGGAGCCGTCCACTTAATTGGAAATTTAGCACCTTTTCATCAGAGAGAGGGTGAAAAGGAGTGAAGAGAAATTATGCTTCCGTCAAGAAGATGTGGGAGGGTGCATGTCTGAGCGTGTCTGTTGTCTTTGTGAGGTCTAAAACTTGAAAGACGGCGGCACTTGTGAGCTCTGAACCGTTTTGTGCTTGTTTAATTGTGTGTTTTTGATCGTCAGGGTTTGCGTTGTTATTCTGAGGGACGTGGTTGTGATCGTCAGTGTAAAAGGCAAATCTGAAAGAGGTGAAATGGAAGAAAAAACATTTACAGAATAATTTTTCTAAAATTTAAAGTTATACACAATGTCAATAAATATCTGAACTCTTTCCATATGTTGGAAAGAGTATATATGTTGCTTCTTCCAGACCTCCTGAATACATGTTAGGATATATTTCCTGATCATAACCATATCGGCGCAGTGATGGCGCCGTACTACCCATACTGCACCTTCTTGGGCGGTGTATTCGGACTCGATGATCCTGGCCAGGCCGAAGTCTGCTATCTTGCAGTGCAGAGTCTCGCTGACCAGGATGTTGGCGGCACGCAGGTCACGGTGGATGTAGTTCTTCTTCTCGATGTACGCCATGCCTTCAGCGATCTGTCGGCACAGTCAGACAGAAGCTTCACGGCGCTCTGGATATTTGATCTACATTTCATGCGTCCATTTGAACTGCTTTTTCAAATTTAGGGTCACGTAGAGCTGGGAGTGAAGGGAAAAATACAAACTCCACAGAAAGGCGATCAGATCGGAGACATTCAGCTCTAACTTTTATTTCAGTCGTGCTTTATTTACTTTGTTTCCACTAATAACTTCACACACCATATAGTGCTGCTCCAGAGTGTGTGTGCACACATGCAGTGTCTGATAGTGGGTTTAACAGGATGTACCAACTTTCAGGAAGTCATTTCTGGGGGGTTAAAAAAAAAAAAAAAAAAAAGCGGTGGGGGGAGCTTACTGTGAATGGAAAAATAGCACGACTTCCTGTCCGGATGTTAATAATTGACGTAGGGTGAGGCTTTCCAACCAGACGAGCAGAAGCCGCGCCGCAGAAACCACACAGCCCCTGCTCACAGTTTCCATGTGTATTCACCCTGAGCCAGAGACTTTCACATGCTTCATGCGAAGACCACCCTTTCATTTTTGATTTTTGACAGAGCGTGCACAATTTGTTAGAAACGACAGCGGCAGCAGGGATTGAACTTTACAACAACAACAACAACAACAAAAAAGGAGTATTTTAAATCAGCAAAAGAAAAATACTATTTTCTGGTGAAGATGCCACAGAATATATATTAATATCTTGCTTTATAAAGACGATGTTATGGTACGCCTCCTACCTGTGCTGACATGTCGATCAGCTTACGTAGCGTCTGCTTTCGTCCTTCGTCTGTTTTTAGAAAGTCCAAAAGGCAACCTGCAAAAGAGAAAAATGAAGATTTTAATTCGTTTTTTTTAAATAAATAACTTCATACAACATTCACATTTTTAAATATGAGTAATAATACTTTAAACTCCTTTAATTGACTTTTGAGCTAAATGTACGCCTGGAATCACTTTGTTTCATACAGCTATGTAGACCGGGGTCAAATACAGCAAAGCACGTGATTCATGTGAAAATTCTTTTGTCCAGTCACAGTTGGTGACGCTTGAATTCTGAGTGAGGAGCTCATGGCGTTCACGGATGCTTCATTTGTGAAAACATTGTGGGCAAATCATGAAAACAACCCTTTTAATTCAATTTTTTTAACTGAATTCTTCCTTATTCAGCTGGAATGTGATATTCTCTACCGATCGCCTAGACGTTGTTCTCTCTCTGAAGTGATCTGGAGTGTGATGAATGTAGATAAACCAAGAAAGGTTCTGACGGTTTTGTAGTTTTGTTCATTTTTCCTTAAAGACGTAGTAATAAAGTAGATGAACTCATTTACACATAATTGACCTGCTACTGTTTGTATTCAACTTTTCTGCTTTTCTCTTTGACTGTTCTCGTTGAACTTTGATCTGTGACAAAAAACCAAAAGTATACAGATGACAAATTGCAAAAACATATACATGAAAAAGAACCTTCAGATCTGTGTAAATATGTTGTCAGTTCTGGCTTTTTTCACACTATATTTTAAATGGGACCGGTAGAGGTGTCACATTTGTGGTTTACCATTATTTCCTAATTTTAGCTTGCTCTCCATTACATATCTGATAAATTCTTTTGTAAAGTTGCAGGTTTTCATTTTTTTTTAATCATTAATTTTAATATACTTTTTAATATAGACAAAAAAAAATTCTATCATCCTGACAAAACACAGCATTTCACCAAATGTTAAACTGTATAAAACAAAGAAATATGGTCCCTTCTGTTTCTGGGGGGGGGGTCACAGTCTAAATGTTTTTTAATGTCCAGGACCGTCAACTCTGACTAACATTTGTTAATGTAAAATACATGCCAGGAAAATGTTACATATTTTGAATTTCTATTAAAAATGCAGTCAGTCGTCATCATGTTTGTGTGGACTTTAATCCTAAGTTAGAATAAATGATTCCCACCATTGACCATGAACTCTGTGACGATGAGGATGGGCTCCTTCGTGACCACGGCGTGCAGCCGGACGAGGCGCTCGTGCTGCAGCTGCTTCATCAGGTTGGCCTCCTGGAGGAACGCCTCCGGCGCCATCGTTCCCTCCTTCAGCGTCTTGATCGCAACTTTCTTGGTGTTTTTGTAGTAGCCTGCGGCGAGGATTCAGACGCGTTGCTGAAGTTCCTCTTCGACTCGAGGACGTTTGCGTCATCTCCTTTACATTTCGCTTCCCTCTTACCCATCCACACTTCTCCGAACTGCCCTGCGCCCAGCTTCTTCACCATCTTCAGGGTTTCTCGGGGAATCTCCCACTCATCGTGCGCCCATGGGTGCTGAGGGGCCTTCTGCTTGCAGGGAGCGTGTAAACGCTGACACAAACCATCTGCTGTGCCTGAACACAACCCACAATGTGTTTGAAGAAAAAAATCAGTCACTAAACAGTATACTTTTTATACTTTTTGTGTGTTTACACTGACACCCGTGATCAAAGTGACGACTTTCTTATCTTGTTCTTTTCTTAAAAAAGTGAGAAACTCACTCCTCTAACGCAGAAAGGTCTGACTTTACTCTTTCACTCAGTCATTTGCAGAAATCTCAACATGATTCACCGAAAACTTCATGACTATTGGATGCGTAGTTTGTAAATGCTGTGTGTTTTCGGTCATTACTTACGGCAGTAGTATTTCACCAGCTCCTGCAGCGATGGGAATGTATTGGATGGGGAGATGTAGTAACCACCTTTGTCCAGACAGCGGATCTTGTAGTGTTTCACCACGTCCCCTTGTTCTGACACATTATCTTTGACCGACAGTGAATAGGATCCTGAAGAGGATTAAACAGTGTTGGAGTGGTGCGTTCCTCCTTCAGACTGCAGATGTTTTTATGTCTGATGAACTCACCTTTGCAGGTCTCGCTCTCTCGAACCAGGAAAGCCCCTGGTTTATTTCCAGGAGCCATAAGCAGTCGTTCCGTCTCCCTCCGACTCAAATCCTTGAAAAACCACCTGCCGGAGGGAAAGAACCCACAAGACCACACCTCATGTTATCACTTCACAAAATATAGTAACACAAAAAACACGTAGGAATGTGAATGAGCATTCCTACATTTTTTTTTTTTGCTGATGTGTTGTTCTGTGTTATTCTTACTTTTCCACTTCCAGTGTGTCTGCTCGCACTACATAATTACATGGGATGAGCCCTTCCTGTCCAGTTATGAGCGATTTCGCCAGCCACCATTCTCCACTTCTAGAAACAAGACAAACGCAACGAGTCAGTGTGAAATGTTCAGGTTAATTCAAGACTGAACTGAATCATCTTCAGGGCCACAATGACAAGGAATTATGACTATTTTATAAAATTATAATTTTATTTATTTATCTAATTGAAGATTCTCACAAAAAACAAGTTCACATAACCATAATAAACAATTTGCAAATCTGTAAAAACACTAAATTAATTTAAAAAAAAAAACATACATTCATGCATTATATTCAACTTCAATATATATGTTAGTAATTCAGCAGTAATTTATTATTTCGCTGACAAAATATTAACAATTCAAAAGGGTTCCAATGTGGTTAATATTAATCCAATAAAGCAGAATTATTTCAGAATTAGCCTGAAGGCCACACAGATTAGCTTTGGGGTCACATGTCGCCGCTGCCTGGACGAGATTCAGACTTACTCTTGCAAAACTTTCAGTTTGTCTCCTTTCTTGAACGGTAGATCACTGTCATTCGTGGCTTTAAAGTCGTGCTGCGCCACAAACAGCGTATCATCTGCAAAGAAAAAAAGTCAAAAGTTAAGTTCTCCATACTGGTTCGCTCTGTTTTCAGAAAGTTTATGTTAAAGTTTGTCTGTGTTCTGTATATTCAGAATTTGTAAAACTGTTCCTCTTTTACTAATGTGCATCCTGTTTTGTTTTGTTTTTTCTTTCGTTCTCTGATGTTAAAATAACTTTCTTGGGTTTGTAATCTTCTTTTATCCTCAGTGGAGAACTGAGGAAATTGAAGTGAAGATACCGATCGGGGAGTGTAACCTCTTCTTACCGTGCAAATGTCTCCACACATCAACCGCCAACACCAGCTCCCCGTGTCGTTTAGGATCAATTTTAAGGTTATTCTAATGGTTGTTTTAAAACGTCTTCATGGTCTTGCGTCTTCTTATCTGACAGATTTAATTTTATCTTATGAAAGATCGCGAGCCCACAGATCCTCCTGCGGCCTGCAGAGAACTTTGGTGTTTTTGCAAAGCAGCCTCAAATCCTTCCTTTTTAATTTGGCTAATGTTTTAAATTCAATAATTCTTTATTTTTCATTTATTTATCTTCAATGTGTACATACAATGGCAGGGGGTGAGCGGACGAGTGGGTTTCACTGTATTTAAATTTGCATTTAAAAATTTGGGCTGAATTTTACTGTATGAAAAATGCAATATGACTAAAGTTTGATTTGATTTGAAGTGCATGACGAATTGCTGTTGTTGTTCAAGTTCGTTACAAGTACAAGGTGTCATAGAACGGAGAATATCGAGGGTTTGCGTTTGGTTTGCTCTGTGTGGTTTTTCTATGATTTCCATGTATGGTATTGAGCTATTTTGTACCCCACAGTCTAAAAATATGCACTTCGTGTCCGTGTCCCCCCGCCCCCAGTATACTAGAGAAAAGGATATGAAGACGGCTAAATGTTTACCGTTATCTGAGGAGATGTTTCCACTTCCCTATATTAGAAAAAGGAAAAAGAACAAAAGTTTCATTGTCATTGTGCAGCAAGTTAAGTCAACATTATGAGGTTCTTGTGACAGGGTTGATTTCAGATGTCCTGCAGAGCTTACGATGTGGTGCGAGTTGTAGGAGCCCTTTGAGATGTGCTTTCCTTTGTAGAATTGATCATCTTTTATCAGTTTCTCCCCACTGCATGTGCAGCCCATCCTGCAAGTGCGTTAGAAATTCTATTCACTGTAACGCATGTAATTCAAAAGAATCACTGTACGTAAAGTTATTTACCAGTGTAACGCGTTTTACATAATGCAGTGAAGTAGTTCCTGCCTGCAAGATGCTGATCTCTGAGCTCTTACCTGATAAAGCAGATGAGCTTCACTGAAGCTTTTTTTCAGTCGCCACTTCTCCTGCTGCAGGATCTGATCTTTGACTTCATGCCCACAGCGAACACGTGGATGAGAGATCCTGGAAATGAATCTTCAATGTCAGGTATACGCCTTTATAAAGAAAAAGACACTGAAACTGTTAAGAGGAAGTGGAATTTTTTTTCAGCTTCGTAAAGTGTTATTCTCATGTACTTTACGTTCACCTCAATAAATAAATAAAGTCTAACATTTATCAGATTGTCTTGCAAAATATTTCTGTTAAACCTTTAAAAAGTGAGGGACCTTGTAAATGTTTAAGACTTAGAGACTCATTTAACGCCACTTCAAATTTACCAGCATTTGAACCTTTTGGAGGTACATAGATTTAACATTTATCACAAAAGTTTAGCTTGGTGAGTCTGAATGACACAGGCAGAGTGAAAATATCCAACACAAACAAACCTCAAATGGTCACATAATCTCACTGTCCATGAAATAATGTGTGAAAGCAAAAATGCCAAGTGACCATAGCTCACCTTCAGAAAAACGACCAGTTCTATTATTTCAACCGTGTTATTTTCTTAGATATGATGGAAATATTAGAATTACCAGTGTCAATAAGCAATGAAACTTCACACCAGCTGAAATTTATATGCTAACTTAGTTCTGCTGCAGCCTTGAAAAATACATTTTACTTTAAATATATTTCTTATTAGTTTTCTTGTTCTTAATTAATCTGAGAGTGTGTAGCTGCATAATTTGATGATTATTGTCATTGGTCGGAAATGATCATCAATAAATTACTAAAACTTTTCCCACATTCACTTAAAGTGCATTTGATATTTTCCTTAATTTTGAAATTAATGAACTGTCCTAAGACTGAAATGCTAAAATTGACATACCACAGGTAAATACCTTCAAATTGTCCCTGGTTGTCTTCAGAGGTACTCCAGATGTAAAATGTCTTCAGTTTCCTTATTGAAAACTGGCGGCTTGTCAGGGTGAAACTCTCTCTCTCTCTCTCTCTCTCTCTCTCTCTCTCTCTCTCTCTCTCTCTCTCTCTCTCTCTCTCTCTCTCTCTCTCTCTTCACACACTCACACTCCCACACACACACACACACACACTTACACAGGCCTCCCCTGGGGAACCAAGTTGAGTTTACTGGAAACAGGCAGCAGTTTGTTTGTTTTGTCATGAGGCCCTCCTTCCCTCCCTCCCTCCCTCCCTCTGCTGCAGATCATCTCAAACAGCACTAAGATCACCTGCTGATTGAACCCCGATTCATTGTATTCCCCTTAAATGTTTTGTAAATAAATGGATGCACTTTATTTATCAGGTTTGTTCAGCTCTGGACAGTGCTGATGGAAGGTTTGGCTGATAATAAATGATGCCTGATGAGGGCAGTTGCAGGGTGTTGTGTAAAGAGATCAGGCTGGGCTGCTGGTGTGGTTGGGTGTTGCATGCCTCGATGTGAAGACACAGCTTCAAGTTTCCATAGCAAACTTCTCAGTTCCTCACGCGGTCTGCAGCACTGCTTATCTGATGGATTCTGGTTCTGCAGCCACGAGCAGCTGCAGTGCACATTCTTACCACCAGAGGGACCTCTTGGCCACAGTGAGATTTCTCTTCTTCGTTTCATAGAAATGGAGTCTGGGTAACTATTTCAACCCCATCAGAGCTATACATTTGTTTTTTGTTTGTTTTCTTTATTGTGATTAATTAATGTATTGTGAAATGAATGAAAAAATATGTTTTTATATTAAAATGTATGTAGTTTATGTGATGCTATAGCTGCAAAGAATCCAAACATTCATCCATCAATCCATCTTTGAAACTTATGTTTATCTGAGAATTTCATGGGGGTTTTCATTTACAAAATGTCTTATCCGAGCCTTAACTGTCAAAAGAAAACCGAATTATCACTCTGTTATACTAAAACCATATCTCAGTCTTTCATATATGTGAAACTAATGTATAGTATTAGTTAGCAATACAGATAAAGTGTGATGTGTGAATTTTGGTGTCTGGCATTTTGGTCCCACACGGTAGATCAGACACACACACACACACACACACAGACAGACACACACACACACACACACACACACAAAAATCTGTGTGTTTCCAGTTTTTTTTCTTCCACAGTATGATACAAAAAAAAAGAAATACAAGAACACACACATAAATATCAGTATGCTGCAAAGTGTCTCCCGGGTACGAATCTCTTACAAACAATACCTTTGATAAAGCAGTTTGGCTAACATTGTTTTTTTTCTCAGAATTTGACTCTGAGTTGGATAAGATGCTGTAGAAGATGGATGAACGGTATTAAGTATTTTTTTATTTTGTTGATGTTCCTCATTTCCAACACTAGAGGGAGTAAACATTCACATTTTATAGCTTGGCTGTCGTTGAACTGTATTCCTGAAGTCACCTCAAAAGTTTGTCCCAAAATGTTTTGGCCTTCCACTTCGTGATCAACCTTGAGATGACATCTTGACTCCGCAGTGTGGTGCTTTCTTCATTTTCAGTCACGACAACTTTTCGCCGCAGCGTTTGGTGTTGAGGCGTTGCAGACGGCAGAGGCGAAAGCAGAGTCAAAGGAGAAAAGTTGCGAGCCGGTGTGTGGTCAATCTATCAAAGTGCAACAATGCTTTAGTTTTCCACACCATGCGAGACGGTTAACCAGGTCCTTCCTATTCTCACCGCACAATGCACCGAGGAGGGAATTCACCCCTCTTCTTCACTGACAATAAAACAAAACACGTCCTTGAGATGGCTGTAATATGACCTTTCCGTACCCGCGTTGCATGCTAACTGTATTATTAAATATGGAGAATGAATCAAAGAAGTCAAAAGGAAGATATCAGTCACAACGTACTGTAACCTATAAGAGCGGGGAACAATAAATCTTACAGCACCGGAAGTGTTTGTTTCCTATGGGGGGCTTTATACAACACGCAACGTGGGGATATTACTCTCTGGGCAACACTTCACAGGTTTTTGTTTGGACCACCTGTGCTGTGTGTGGGGACTGTGCTGTGCTGTAGTTCTCTAAAGGAACAATCTCACTTCACACACACACACACTCACACACACGCACACACACAGACCCAGGCTGCAGGTGCATGGCGAGTGTTATTGAGTGCGTCCTGGTTACTAACTG